>NC_034192.2:8755524-8845524 GCF_002021735.2 Oncorhynchus kisutch
TTGCATTGGGATTGTGCCACAGAGCATTCTAGGGTTCTATGTGTTGAGAAGTTTGCTGACATTGTTGGATAGAGAATAAGAGTGAAGAGTGATAGTTGAGCATTTTTCGATTGAACTCATTTAAATTAGTTTTATTCAAATTACAGGAGACAGAAAAGGTATATTCTAAATTGTTTTCTTGGTTTTAGAACTTTATTTTTGTGTTCAGCTGGTGCAATTTATTTAAAACATTAAAAAAATGTGCCTTGATATCTTCAGTAGCTTGCTAGCTACCAGCGCGAGTTTGCAGTTTTTTCCTCCAGAGTGGTAGAATGGCCAACGCTGCCAAAATGTTGTGGACTTTTGTTGAAGAACCCCTTTCATTCTCTAGGGTACACAGAAAAGGTGTGAATTAAAAGCGAGTGTCGACCTCTGCCTGAGTTCAGCTTCATGAAGAAGGATGAAAAGGTGAAGGCATTCAACACCAACTGGTATCAAAAGTATAGCTGGTTAACAGGGAGCCTTTCATCAAGCCGCCTGTATTGCTGGCCCTGCCTGCTTTTTGGAAAGTCTGAGCCTTGGTCAAAAGGTGGGTGCAGGGAGCATATAAATACCCACATATCGAACTTTCGACTGTCTTTTCTGAATGATTTGATACCTTCCATCGCATCATCCAATAACATTTAGATTAAGAGAGAGAGGTTGACACAGCGCATTTTTTCACGTTCGTTCAAATAGGCTTTACACTTTCCTCCGGGGATGTATTTAGCAAAGATGTTAACACATAATCACTCCAAACAGGCTCAAGCAAAAACTCTACACCTAAACGTTAGTAATCTGACATGCTGCATGGGATGAAAATGAGATGTTTTCAGTCTGATCAACTGTAGGCTACTAATAAGAGCAGATGCATACAGACTATGCACCCAGTCCATCTGGTCAGGGTAAACTAATTGGTAACGTTATGTATTTATAGTCCATTTATTTGTCAGGAGAAAATGTGAATGTGATCAAAATTAGTTTATATTCAAAAATTGGGCTGGTTGGGCTGCCTATACGTTTTTGATGCAAAATTATTCACTGGAATGAATCAGTCAGCATAATAGTGATGACAGGTGTGAGTAAATGTGTTATAAGGCCTACAGTTGCATAGGCCTGCATGATGCCAACATGCATAAAGCAAGCTCAGCCCTGTAAATTCTGTTGTCTATGTGTCTGGGTAGAGGAAACCCCACTCCTAATCCGGTTTAAATGTAATTGATATGAAAAATATAAGGTAGCTGCAGTTTGACAGGGGTTTCATCCCCCCCCCCAGGGCTAGGAGTTTTTTTAAACCATATGACCTGGTTAGAAACACTGGTCCCATCATAGCCCATATGAAACCTTTTTACAACGGATTAATCACGCCTTAAAGGGTCCAGAGTTTCCTAGTTAGGTTAACATATAAGGAAAAACTCCAGGCCCCTGGGACCTATGCTGCCACCAGTCTGCTTGCAGTTGTCAGTTATGTAGATGATCAGGGCTTTATTCCGGAACGTTTCTTGGGCTACTTTGATGTGTCAAGTTGGCGAGATACTCCGTTTTTGTTTGACTTCATGGAGAAAGCCGTTGTCCAAACCTTTGATGGCGCAGCTGTAATGGAATGTATCTGCTATTTGTATTCACAGCTAAGTCCCCTCCCGTCCCCTGATTAAGAGGTGATGACCACTCCACTACCATTGTCAACTTAGTCCTGACATGAACTGAAGCCATGTCTCATGTGCCCCGCTCATTCACTGGCACATTGAATGCTTCCCCTCCAAGCACTGAGTACCCCTGTCAATTTTCTCTCATTACTGTATGTAAAGTCAATCACATACACAAAAACAATCACATTATTACACATCAATGATTTTACTCCTTGCTTGGACTAACTCATTCTTGGCTCTTTTGTCTAACTGTGTAGTGGGTTGTGTTATTGATTTTTGTCTTCCCAGTCAAATCCTGTCCTGCACTGGGCAAGCCTCTGAATACCTCAACTCATGCCTCATACCCTCATTCAATCACTGCTGTGATCTCTTCCCAACACTGTGTAGCCCTCTCATTCCTATTTCCCATAATATTGTACTATAAATGTCTTTATGAAATGCTTTAGGTTAAAATAATGAGTCTTTGTTGATTTTTGAAACACACTTTGTTGTCTCCGCGCCTATACTGTGGGTCTCCCATCCTCTTCCATTTTCAATTCACCAGCCTCCACTGCCTCACACACACACCCACACATGCACACACAGTTTCACACACACACACCCACACGTACACACACAAACATCTAGAGCGTTTTACTTCGTAGGTTGACATTTCTCGCATCAAGCAGGCAGGCTGACTAGCTCCAGTCATCGGTTGTGTGTGGGATGATGAGGGTTTAGGCATGTTGTCTGCTAGGCCGGCCAAGGGAGCCTGAAGGCACCTCACAAAAGGAGATAATTATCTTTTATCTGCAATGTTGTGACGGGAGATTATGGTTCAAATTTACGATTGTTAAGAAGACAATGAAGCACATGGCAGCCCTTTACAAAGCGGTGAAGGGGACTTGAACAAAGCTTGTAGGAGTGAGAGAACTCCCACAGTAAGACATGCATTCATCACATGTCTTGGCTAGAGTGAAAACATTCATATTGGAGGGGCTAACTAGAACAATCTTTATAAAAGACATGTGAACTCACTACCACCTGCATTATCAGTTTGTTACAAACAAGTATCCTCACGCATGTTTTCGTCACTACTCATAAATCACATTCCTTTGGAGTGATCGGGAGGTGACATGGTTGAACTGATGCCAGTGTGATAGGGTAAAGAAACATTTTTAAACCAAAGCCTTTAGGTTTTCCCTGAGGTCATGCCTTGGTGATGTGAGCAACACAATGGTATGATGTGAGGAACCATCTAAACAGTACCTGACTCAATGTAGCCTATTGAATAACTTTGTTCCCATGGGAATCTCAGGTTTGGCAGTGGCACTTGATATTACAGAACAGAATAGGTCTACATAGCAGTAACACAATTCCAATATCTGCATATCTACCATCTACTGCTGGCATCAACAAAAAAACGTGTTATGGTATGGCTTTCATAGGCCTATAGCTAGCCTTTAGGCCTACATCTATGTTCATTGGCATGGCCTAAACTAGATTGATGTATAGGAAAACTATTTGTTTACTTTCATCTGGTAGTAGATAATTAAACAACTATACAACATCTACGCTGTTGAACTATAATTTCTTAACTCTGGATTTGAATTCATTCAATTGACCTCAAATGTGCTGAAATATGCAGTTCAATCAGCCAGCCAGCTGAGGCATTTCGGGCCTTTTACAAATAAAAAAAGAGACACCGACTGTAGCAGTTTTGCACAGATCCATACAGCAATGGGTGCCTCCATCCAACGACACTACACTTCCTGAGTTACACTTACACACAGGTGTTCAGAGCATGCTAGATAGCCAATTAGCATGTCTGGGACCTCAACAGACCTCCCTCCTACGGACGACTCCTTCGTCCAGTGACTCACGTGTAATGTAACGCTACTATTTCTAGTGTACTTTGGCGTGATACTTGTGCTATTGTGGTTGGAGATAATGGCAGGTTCATTTATATCGCTTCAGTGTTTGTTTGGTTATACTGTCATTTCGTTCATTAGGATCTCGGAGAGACAAAACATTTGATCGTATAACTTTATTGTACTAAATGTACGATGCCTGTTAATCATTGTGCGTTTTGCAGTCATTCAGATAGTTTATTACTCACTTTCGAAATGTTAATTGCCAGCTCATTCGAACAATAGGCTTGTTTGAGTGGTGAGGCTGAAACAACCGACTGCTGACGAAGGTCGAGGAGTGATGTCGGGGGAGGTGCATCTGCTACAGCTGAAAGTTGCACATTGATGTGGCTTTCAAACAGCAAGGCTCAGTGCAACATGGCACTGTTGCGTTGTTAACAAAAGTTTGTTCTTTGTAATATCGAGATAAAAGTGTCTCCAACCCCCACATCACACACTCACACACTGTAAATATATGTGCGTACATTGTACTATAAATTGGGGAGAGAGACCCTCAAACATTATGTTCATTTGTGCATATCTACCGTATAGTCTACAACGCAGGCAATGGCTTCAAGTTGCAGCCGGTGAGGAGCAACTGTAGAAAAGTCGACTGCAGTAGAAACTTCATGACCTTTGATCACGTGGTTGTTGTAAAGTTCATGCAGTCGACATGTCGGCACAATTTGTATCCCCATAATGCAAATGGAATGGTATCAAACGCCTGGAAACCATGTGTCTGATGTATTTGATATCGTTTCACTTGTTCTGCTTCAGCCATTACCACGAGCTCGTCCTCCCCAATTAAGGTGCCACCAACCTCCTGTGATTATGGAGTCAAAATGAAGAATGATGCTAAAGGTTTGCCCTGATGGAAAAATAACAGTTGAAACACCAATGGCAAGACCACATACCATTTACCAAGCTGGTAGGCTATAACAAAAACATGCCAACTGTATGAGTTGAAACTGCTAAAGAAAACCCCTATACTGAAAACAAGTTATACCACAATATCCACAGTACAAAAACAGGTTTAGAACCACTGACACCAATTAGTGTGAATATAATGTCACTCAATACCCACACACGCAAACACACACACACACAAACACTATCTCACTCAGTCATTAACTCAGTACACACACACACCTCCCCAGAGCTCCGTCTGACATCCAGTGGACCCCGGTTCACCCTCTGTGTACCCCATACTTGGTCACACCTGGATGGAGAGCACTGGAGCATGGCAAGGGGCACAAAATAGGTCAGATACATCCCTAAGAGTAGCTCATTACTGAACATCAACACCTTCCACGACACATCTGCCTCCATCCCCACTCTACCTGAAACTCATCCCTAACTGCACAGAGAGAGAGAGAGAAGGAGAGAAAAAGCTAGAGAGAGAAAGAGAAAGAGCTAGAGAGAGAGAGAAAGAGCTAGAGACAGAGAAAGAGAGAGGAAGAGCTAGAAAGAGAAAGGGCTAGAGAGAGAGAAAAAGAGAGACAGAACTAGAGAGAGAAAGAGAAAGAGCTAGAGAGAGAAAGAGAGAGAAAGAGCTAGAGAGAGAGAAAGAGCTAGAGAGAGAAAGAGCTAGAGAGAGAAAGAGAGAAAGAAAGAACTAGAGAGAAAGGGCTAGAGAGAGAAAGAGAGAGAGAGAAAGAGAAAGAAAGAGCTAGGGAGAGAGAGAGCTAGAGAGAGAGAAAGAGCTAGAGAGAGAAAGCTAGAGAGAGAGAAATATCTAGAGAGAGAGAGAGAGAGAGATGCGTAGGAAAGACGAAGAGAGATAAAAGGAGTAATAAACGAGTGCTAGAGGAGGAAAATAAATGAGGGAGGAAAAGGAGAGGCCTATAAGACAGAAGAACCATCAGGTGAGAGAGTAGAGAATAGGAAGGAGAGGGGAGAGGGGTGGGAGTAAATCTGTTTATATTATCTACCCTGTGTCTGTCGGTGGACTTTCAGTCACCCGTGGCAGACACTCATAGCACGGCGCCAAGGTGAAAGGTTGTCAAGGGGGATTGGGGACCCGCCACAGGCCAAGAGGCCAAGAGTTCACTTCAATCCCCTTAATACACAGATACACACACAGAAACACACACAGAGAAACACACACACACACAGAATTCCCATCCTCATCCTATATTCCCTCCTTCAATTTCGCTGTTAAAACACAGGAGCAAATCTCTTGATTGGACACAGTGGCTCAGAAACTAATTGTGGCCAATGGCTGGTAGACTTCTGTTTGGCCTCGCTGAAGTGGAGTCAAAGAAAAGGTCAGTACAGGGGGAGGAGTTGGATTAGAGACTGGAACGTGTGCTTGTATTCTGTGAATTGGTACTGCGTATACCTGTTTGCATAATGTGTCTGTTTAGTCAAATTAGTTGATCCAGGATACCGTTTCAAAGGATCTACCTCTAGATGACGTAACAAGTGTTAATCCCATTGATGCGATTTTGTTTCACTTCCAAGTCAGAAAGAAATGCATTTGTGTGACAATATATCATTACTGTATGTATACTAATACTATGCTGTCAAAGCTATCTGAACATTTTGACAGTGACCGAGGACTAGTGTACTCAGTGGTAAATAGCGGGAAGTGGAATCCAGTTGAGTGAATATTATGCTAGCAAGCTTGGCTGGAAAGATGCTCAAGCCTGTCTTAGGAGCCCAAACACAGAACAGATGGTGTGCGGCTTGAATCACGTTGAACTTCAAATTGAACCCAATGCATTCTTTGATAAAAATCATAATAAAGAAAATAACGGTTTTGTAGGCCATTGGCCCTATTTAAGAATAATGTTTTTGCTCTGATAATTTCATGTACCTAAGCCAGTACTTTGACATCCTTTTTTCTCAATCACATAGCTCTCGTTCCCTCTGGCAGAGTACAGTGTGACTGAAGTCGATACAGTAACATTAGCATCCACTAATAACACTGTTGAGATGATGGCTACTTCATACCATGGTTCCTGCACTCTCAATTTCTTGTTTCTCAATCAATTTAGTCCCCCCCCCCCCCCCCCCCCCCCCCCAAGGCACTGTATGTATAGCTCTATGTATATCAATATGCGCACATGAATATACTTTACACTTGATGGGGAAGGAGAGGGATGTTGAGGAACTTCAGCCACAATGTGGTCAATTCTGAGTTCCTCTTCAATATTCCAATTCAAAACTCAAAACAGTCATCGTTTTCAAAAGAAAGGGAGGAAATTATGTATTGCTCTTCAGCACCTACAGGTATGCGGCTGACTAGCGGAATTGCTTGTGACAAGATCAAATCTTTCTGATGTTGCTGTGTAGGCTACACATGGGTTTGGTGTGTTGGTGATAAAATGTACTGAAATAGTTGTTCCAACCAAATATATTGTTTTACTCTGTGTGATTGATGTGTTTTCTATTGCTGTATCATGGCTGTGTCTGGTATTCGCCAGCTTTTTAAGATTGGTACAATATTGACACGATGTAGTAAGACTTCCATAAAAGCACATGGACGCTAAGAAGCGACAAAATGTGTCATGTAAGACTTTGAGAATTCTTATTTTACATGAGGGTCTGAATTCTTCAGATTGATTTAAATGAATTCCCTAAATTGTCTGAGTCAACTAATCACCCTCACTAATCACCTCCATACTGTAGAACTATGGAATTCTGAAGGCACATTCTAACTTCACATGCTCTCTCCAGAAACATTACTAATTCTTAATAACGAGCAGATACCTACAGGAGAATTTCTGCCAAGCTTTCAGTTCCATTATGACCAGATTTAAAGTGCAGGTCAGTTGTGATTGTGAGAATTAGCCTGCCTGTCTAGCCATAAAACAGCATGTGAGCCCTCCTACAGCCACACTGTTTATTTCTGCACTTCCTGTTTGTCCTTCACCATGAGAGTTGTCAGTTGCTGCTGTGAATGCTGGGTAAAAATGGCCAGACAGGTCTGGGTGGGGTGACGATGTGTCAAACATCACACGACGACACCGCACCAGAGAACGAAATAAGTATCGCAACCACAGGCTAACATGTCAACAGAGATTAAACTAGTTTATTCTTTTCAAAGAAAATAATAATAATTACGAAACAAAAAAGCAGTCATTTTTTACACTAGTGATTATTATTAAATTTTTACAACCATTCAGTCTGCATAACATAAAGAAATAATTCTACATCTTTGTTTCTTTCGTATTTTTGGTACTCTGAATTATACATACAAATAACAAATACAGGAACTTTTTTCACAATGCATATAATCTGTGGGCCGGAAGAAAGTCTTTCAGGTGATCCAATGTGGCAGTGTGTGTTTGTGTGTGTATGTGAAAGTATGATGTGTGAATATGTGTGTGTATGTGCTAGCATGTGAACACAAACCAACAGCCCGAGACCTATAGCACATCCAAAAAAGAGACGCCTGCAGTCAGAACAATAGACTCTCTAGAAGCTTAATGCATCAAACATGTTCTCCAGCAGGCGAAAGTGAAGGCCTGTCCTTTTCTCTGTTCTTTCCTCTCCTCCCTCTCATCCCTCTCTCCAGGAAGCAGAGGCGTCCTCTCTTCCTCTACTCTCCAGCGGCAGTGTCTCTTCTTGCCTTGACTCGTACCCTTCTGTCGTTAGCTGCCCAGGGGCATTTTACTTAATTAAAAAGTCTTCGTTAAATGTACTGTATTTCATACAATTTGTACAAATATATTCAAAGTTAATCTCCTCTCTTCTTCTCACGGCTCAGGGGTGGGGGGGTCCTGTCATACAGGTGTGTGAAGTCGGGTGGGAAGGGGAGGGGGGCATCATAAAAGTTGTAGCTTTTGTAATGATTGTTAATAATCTTTGCTTTTCCCATGAAAAATGTTTGAACACAAATGGGTTTCCAGATTGGGGGTTATCAGCTGGGAGGACAGTCAGGGAGTGGGTGAAGCTTCAGGATCTTTTCTCCCAGGTTGGGTCGGAGAACAACAATGTGGTCTTCCGAGGAGTCGGAAAACCACAGTCAGTGAGTCAGTCTGCCAGGCTTTGAGGATCCCAGTAGATACACTTGATAAAGATTAAAAAAGAAACAACTGAACAAAAGCAAGGACCCATAAAGCCTGTCTCCCTCACAATGAGGTCAGATCATAGGCGGCTTGGTGATGGAGCAGAGCGGTTGGTTACGGGCAGCAAGGAGCAGTTTGGTTGTCTTTCAGCTTGGGATTCAGGTAAGCGAAAAAGAACTGGGAGTAAGAGGATGGGGGAGGGGGTTGGTTGAGGGGTTCTGGGAGGTGGGTGGTACCGTTGGGGTCTTCTAGCCCATGGCAGAGACCATACTGGAGTGGGGGTGAGGGGCGAAGGAGGAGGGGTGCATGGGCGTGGGGGTGGACAGCATGTGGCCGGAGTGTGAGAAGGGGGGGAAGGAGGACATGTGACGGGACAGAGCGGCGGGGCTGAACGAGCTGCTCTTCTCCATCAGGCTCTTGGAGAAGTCGTCCATGCTGTCGTGGGACTTTTTGCTCTTCTTCGACTTGCTGGACATCTTCCTGTTCCTGGTCTGAATGCCCTCCTTCTTCATAGTGAGAGGTCGGTTGATCTGGGGGACATGGGGTTAATGCACCAGGGTTAAAACAAGCAAGTTATTCAATATTCATATTTCATAGGTAAGTGACTTCAAGGAGTTACTTAAGTTGAAGGAGCAGAAATAGCAATATGAGTCAGAGTAGAACTGAGCCGAAATATCAAAGAGCAGCGTTCATGCTTTCTGATGGACTTTGATGAAGCGGAAAAACGCTGACAAACAAAGAAAGTAAATCAAATCCAAGCCTTGAGCTCTGTTTATCAGTCGTATCCTGTAAAGCACATTCGAATTGTGTCAATGCATTTCGACCAACAAGCAAAAAACAAAACATAGAACATTGGAGAGGGACGACACAAATAGGTTTCGAGCTCAGGGTTTGGGGGACACTGAGATATGTAATGGAGTCCCATTATAGAATAAATCTGTCTGTCCCATTGTTAGCGGTAGGGGGTGGGGGAGGAGTAGGGTGTGTGTGTGTTTGTGTGTGTCAGGGTGAGTCCACATTTGGCTGGATTTAAACGTTGATTCCCTTAAGCTGGGCTGGATCTTAGACTACTGCCATGCCAGGGAGAGGGAGACAGATGCAAAGACAGAGAGAGAGTTGGAAAGATGGAATGAGAGAGAGTGGGAAAGTGAGACAGAGCGAGAAAGAGAGCCTGGCAACCACCGTCCTAACCAGCCGACATGGCCATGACGACTACCAGCGCCGGCCAAGTCCGTCTCTCTACCCTCAACCCTCCATCTGCATGGGCATCTGCTGGCCAAAATGGCCCGAGCTGCCATATTCCTGCACAGGTTTTAGCTGGGAATGAGAGCCGGATGATGGAATTCCAGCTCAGGGCAGGATTATGAAGGAGAGGTGGATGAGGCCGGCTGCCTCCCTGATCGGTAGGACCGCTTCCCTGAGAAATGGGAACAGGGATTTCACCGCCTCACTTCTGCCACTTTCTCTGAGACGTTACTGGCATTTTTCACTGACTCTATTTTAGCACAGAGTGGCCCAGCTGATTAGCAAAGGGCAAAGAGCTATGGCCCCTGAGTGATGTGGTTTCACTGTCTCTGCACGATGTCGGGTAAAAGCAAAGGGCTTCTCTGTGTTTCTGGCTGCTATCTAGACGTTGAAATGCAGTTCGCCCAACTAAAGCTGACCAGGCAGGCTGTGCTCTTTGATACACCTATGTATGCCATGCATCTCACATAGGAAGCCTGGGCCTCCGCCCCATTGCACCAAATAAAACACAACAGAGCTTTACTCAGTGACCACCACAGAGCATTCAGGACATTACCTCATATCCTCTCCCCACACCTATAGTAACCTGAAAACAACCACAAACCTTATGCAATGGTCTTGGGTTGACCGCACTGCAAACACCCTGATTCACACACCAGTGAATGTTGAGGATCATTGTTTCACATTGTCAAGGAGGGGAAAAAACTGATTTGGGTGTCAACACTGTCTGTCACATCTTTGTGGCAATTTGTTTTTTCACAAGCATCCGATAAATATGTCCATACACGTTTACTGTAGCCTACAGCCTTATCAAACTGGAAAGGCTATCAAGGTCTCTGAGGTTAGCGTTAGGTGGCTGTCACCTGCAGCCACTGTGGCCACTGTGCAGGTTAGGAGTCATTGTGCACAAGGGGAGAGAGGCTTCATATAATGTTCCATGTCAAATGTGGAATTTGTTTCATATTGAGCAGGCCCCAACAGAATTCGGAATTGACCAAAAACAAACTAATTTTGCAATTAAGCTGAGGTCGGGTCAGTTCAAAATATATAATATGTAACTGGGAAATATTATTATACTCCCTATTTTTTCTCAGGTTTTCTTCCGTCTTAAAGAATCTGCCAAAACCAACATAGGGAAAATATTTAACAGGGAGCAAAGGGCACTTGCGTGACAAGGGAGGAAGTGTAGTGAGATAGGCTATAGACGTCCCCCTGGGGATACCTTATCAGACCAACTCTGGGGGGAGCTCTCTCAGATGAAGGTTGAATAGGCTATAAGTCAAATATAATCATAATAATAATATGTTTCGCTAGTTAAATTACGCAGCAGCTCTCGTTCTTGGTACAGTGTGTATGAGAGAGAGAGAGAGCGAGAGCAAAGGAGAGAGAGAAAAAAACTGGTCCTGGGGGTCCTCAGATTGAGGAAGTGAAATGATGTGGTGAGACAGTAACCAGCACGCCCCAAAACGAATCAGGCGGATTGGTGGTCAGAGGGGGACTTCAAGTCCCTGGCGTGGATGTAACCAAAAGGCCTGAAATAAGATAGGTCTGAAAATTAATCGAATTTTAATTAAGCTCTTATTTAATATTCAAAAACCAAGCTGTACGCACGGGGCTTAATTCGGCTCTCTCACATATTTTGATTCGTACATGTGACTTGCTACGAATAAATCACATGAATTATATTTATTATCGCTTGTGCCCCCCACAATTCTCAATAGGGACGACTGCGATAAATATTTCAAGAATTGTAGAAAAAAAGTCGCAAATAAGCTTTGAATGTACAGGGAAAAAAGAAGGGAGGAGAGAATAAATGAAAAGAAATAAACAAAAGTGAGGAAGAAAAGAAAGGATATGAAAGACGACACATGCTTAGATAAATTAGTAGATATCTTACTATAATGTAAAGGCTGTTGTTTTGCTTACATTGTGCAGTTTGTAGTATAGACCGCAAGCGTTACACACGGGGTCCCCGTTGGCGTTTCTTCGCCACAGTGTTGTCGTGCTCGTTTGACAGTTTGCACATGATGTTCCTGCGCGTCTTGCTGCAGACTGGCGAAAAGGAGATACAAAAAAACATGCATATCAGTCATAAGGCCTTTTCCTAGGCTATCAAACCAAATGTTGCATTTATAATACATTACTAACATATAGCTTTCTGCAAAGCTCTGTCTATCCAACTTTCTGCAAATAGTTTAAAAAGAAGGACAAAATCCAAAAACAGCGCTGCTTTGACTCGAGGCTAAAAATAGCATCATGCGCACATGCCCTCTCAAGAGTAAATATTTACAGACGACATAAAAGCAGTGGCATGAAATGGGACCTATTAAATCTGATTACATTTTCCCGTTAAGCGACTAAGTGCTTAAGTAACAGCAAGATAGTGTCTGGTCCTTATGTTTAAATATGGAACTCAACAGGTTATACAAATAAACTACAATTAGTTTTACGGTGAGAGCATGATGGCGGACAGAACGATGTATTTTTTTAAACAAATCTCTAGCCTCCCATGGGTGGGAAATTATATGTTAAATCATCAATATGTGCATAGCAAGCTCAAACAATAATTATTCTGATGTTTTTACATATCTAATCATGTTGAGCTGTCAAGGGGGTTTCACAATATAACATGGCTAATGAATTAAATGGACAAAATGATATGCTTGTGGATGAAGATGGTAAGCTTGAATATCGCCATATAAGCTTGAATATCGCCATACCGTCCACATTGACATACCACATAGGCATATTAGCCAATTACAGAAAATAGTTTTTTTAAACTGGGAAGAGCTAATGCGCTGATTTACATTCGAGATACGTTTCGACTTGCATGGGGAGAGGACTCTACATTCCCGTGGGTTGAAAGGCCTGCCTCAGACGCCAGTTAGCTGACCGGCCTGACATTGATGTTATAATCTATAAAACCAATCGATAGACGAGGTGACCGAATAGGACACAGTACCCGTTAACACCGAATGGGCTAAACAAAAGGCACTACACTATCTTTCGGGGGTTTCCAATTATCTACATCTGGTGGCCTAATAACCCATGTTCATGCGTGACTTAAATAATGTAATTGCTTTGCACACCAATCTTGAGTTCCATTAACGCGAAAATAAAGTTATTGTGTACTGGAAAATGGAGCTCACTGTATCCATCTCCTGCCAGACTTCTTCTTCAGACTTCCCTCTCTCTTTTCTCTTTTCCTTTTCTTACTATTTTCCCTCAGTATTTGAACATTCTGCAGAGATTCCCTGAGTTCTGAGAAGAACAATCTAGTCGTGACTCCTGCGTGCCCTGGGCCGCTCCTTGCGCTGATTCGGTCCCCGGTCCCCTTCATGTTTAGACTGGGGAAGCGGGCTATGTTGTTAAAAGCTACTTATCTGCGCTGCTCAGATATCCGGCAGCTTTTTCCTGGGAAGTCGGGTTTTCACATTAGAGAGAGACGGGGTGATATATGCTAGAGTAGAAGCTGTCTGGCTGCTAAAAGAGCAGTCCACGCGAGACGTCCCCTGCCAAGAAAGTTTTCCCCTTTATCTAACCATGCAGGAAGGTAGGGGAACTACTCTATAGTACTCAGCTTTCTGGTGGTAAAAAGTTTAGGGTGTTCCTCTCCAAATACTGCAAGGTGCATGGTAGCCTACATCTCTCTAAACCATATAAACGTCCAATTCTAAGTATGCCATTTACAGTATGTCAACTGCAGATATTATTCCTATGCGGGCAGTGAGGATTTGGATGGAATATTTTTCGATTTGCCTCAATGCATAATAAGAGGAATATATTTTCTCCTATTTTTTTTCCTCTAAGAAATATCAAACAGTAGGGCAATTGAAGCGGAAAAATAATAATTGATGAAGCAAATCATTTAAAAAATGCATAACAATAGTAATAATAAATCTGCAGTTTGCTATTACTGTATATCTAAAAGAATTCGAGACCTGCACTTGGCGAGTCAATTTCCTGCAGCTAACACTTCTTCCTGGGTAGAGAAAGAGAGAAAGACGGAAGTGTCATCAATACAAAGTGGCAGGGACATACCAGTCGTCGCTTGGGTTTGATGAGGGGCCGATTCTGCCCGTTCATCTTGTGATAGAGTCCGCAGGCGTTACACAAATAGTGACCAGTGCCATCCCGCCTCCAGAGCGGGGTCGACGTTGCTCCACAGTTAACGCACTCTCTACCTTCTGAAAGCAGAAACGATACACAACATGGAGAGAGCGCCGAGATCAGTTCGCCCCTTTTAAACTAAACATAGCATCTCACATCTGGAACACTTGATCCCTCAGGTCAAGAGGGAGAAAGGCTGTTATAAACATCGTAGAAAATGTCATCACACAAAATAATTATTTCTAATAGAAGCATAACATTCATATTACATATTAATAATAATACAAATAATACAAATTATACTACTAGGCATACTACTACTAATACTACTACTACTACTACCATTACTACTACTACTACTAATGCTACTACTAATAATAATAATAATAACACAGCTACTACTACTACTACTACTACTACTACTAATGCTACTACTAATAATAATAATAATAACACTAATAATAATAATAATAACTTTTACTACTACTACTACTACTACTACTACTAATGCTACTACTACTACTACTAATAATAATAACACTACTACTACTAATGCTACTACTACTAATAATAATAATAACACTACTACTACTAATGCTACTACTACTACTACTACTACTGCTACTACTGCTACTACAACTACTTCTACTACTACTACTAATAATAATAACAATACTAATACAACTGCTACTAATAATAATAAAAAATAATACAACTGCTACTACTACTACCACTGCTACTACTAATAATAATAATAACTGCTAGTACTACTACTTCTACTACTAATAATAACAATAACTGCTACTACTACTACTACTACTACTACTCCTACTAATAATAATAATAATAATACAACTGCTACTACTACTACTCCTACTAATAATAATAATAATAATACAACTGCTACTACTACTACTCCTACTAATAATAATAATAATAATACAACTGCTACTACTACTACTAATAATAATAATAATAATAATAACTGCTAGTACTACTACTTCTACTACTACTAATAATAATAACTGCTACTACTACTACTACTAATAATAATAATAATAATACAACTGCTACTACTACTATTATTGATGATGATGATAATAATAATAATAATACAGTGGGCCTATAACAATGCATTGAATATTCAAAGTGGGAAAAAGCCCAGCCTCCGTTAGGCTACAACTGATATCAACATTTGACCCTGGAGTTAGTAGGCCTTTTCCAATTCATAGTGTTTCCAAAGTTACCTCATACAATATGTCTGACATCATACAAACATTTGACTATCATTGAATAAAGCAGGTCTGTTATGGTCGATTACTGCCACAATGAGGTCACACATCATTTCATCAAATGCATAATATATTAATTCAAACTGATAGCCTATTTTTAGAAAAGGGCGTGCATAATCTATGGTTTCAATCATGTTTTTGTGATTCAAATGTGCCCTCTTCTTTCTCCCACACACACAACCTCTCATTTCACAGTGGTGTAAAGTAATAATAATAACAATAATATGTCATTGTAAACTAGGCGAATTCATTCATGTTTAGGTATGTTTATTTGATTGGAATGACCACTGTCTTTCCAAACCAGCATTTGGGTTTGAATGGCACTTCTCTAGTGACACTGACAGGTGAGAGGCGCGTTAACAGTTTCATTAAGGTGGTCTCCTGATCCCCAGGCCTATGTGGCGTCACCACTGAAACTGAAACAACCGAGCATCGCGGCAGGATTATTTGAAAGCATAGACGCGTATAGAGAGGAGGCCTTGCGCCGTGAGGTGCCTTTACTGCCTCTACTCACCCGCACTTCCCCTTATGACTGCAAAAACCCCTCCATTTCTTCAGAGACTGATACGCGTCACTTCTGGTTCTGCCTTGTTAGATGTGATAGACATTCCAGAGACCTCAGCAGACACGGAGGACGTTGTAAATCAATAGTGGTTTTAGAGAGAGGAGACTGGGTAACACAGCTAAACAAATGTATCCACTCCACAATAGGGCTCTGAGAAATAGGCTACTACAGGATTTCGTATTGTGCAAGGCGTGTTCCGGGGTTTATTGTTTAGAAGACCACAGAGTCGACCTTTCTCAATGACTTATTTTCATCTGCAGGTTTGCAATGTAGACACATTCCATTATATGACCTCATTAATAGATAACCTATTTAAGATTCATTTTAGAGGATGTATCTTTACGCACATTACAGCACACACATACTTTATCCTCAAATTAAAATGATTTATTTTTTTGTTTGCAATAAGCGAATATTATTCAGCATTGAATATGCCTGATGATATGCATCGACTAATCCACTGTTTTCTATATGTCTCCTAATGCTATGTGGCACTGATATTAATCTCATTACAGTTAACTGGTTTCTAGCAGAGCCTGAATAACCTTTTATTTTAATTACCCCCACTTGCTTGGATAACATTCCGCTTCGCCAGCCGTGCCCCTCTGCCACGGAGAGTGCTCATTCGTGATTACCCCCTCTCAATGCAGCCCCGCATCCGGGCTCTATCAAAGTTATTACTGGCTCTGCGTAAACAATGCAACTGACGCGTGCACCAGTCTGACAGTAATGGGATTATCTAAACGGGCGCGAGACAGCCATGCCGGCACGGAGACCGCGGTCACAGATTTAGCCTCTCTCTCGTTCCCTCTGTGAAACATAGAACAACTGAAAACGGATATGGTTTAGGTCTATACACAGCTTAAAACTATTCTGAACTCATCTGATTTAAGGGCACTAAAGCTGTTTAATCATTCACTGGACTAAATTCATTTGCTTTGGAAAGTGGAAAATCGTTCAATCTTATGTGGGAAAATGCGCGTTGATTTATTTAATTCGCTTTCTATTCCAAGCAATGTGTTTTAACAAATCGTGGTGCTGATTGAATGCGATTAAACATGTTTGTGTAGCCTAATAACATATAGAAACGTTATAACGTCCCCAATTATAATTGTTACTCAGTAAAATTGATGTAGAGACAGAAACCCGGATTATCCATGCAATACTTTGTTATTATTATTTTGAATGTATTATTATTGTTATTATTATTATTATTATTGCTATTATTATTAATTGTATTATTATTACCGCCACGTTCTTTCCTTGCCACTGCTATTGTATTTCCCCTCAAACGAATCTTGTGCATGAGTTCATTTGAGACACATTTGACTTTCTATGGGCCTGCAAGGGCTGGAGAAATGCCTTGGCTGTCACTCAAAGTTACAGGTTTTTTTTGTGTGGAGAACGAAAATTGGTCCTGATTCTGAAACGGGCACATTGGGATTACACCTGGATATCATCAATGTCATAAATTCTAAGGTGAAATCAAATGGTAATATAATAAAATGCACGCCTACCTGAACATGACCTTGTTTTTGGTCTTGTTTTGGAACCATAACTAGAAGATGACCCACCTATCAGGCTACTTGGTGGGAAGAGGCCTGGGCCGTATTCGGGGACATAGGATGGGTATGTGGCGATGGGGTGATGATGGTGTGCGGAGGATTGCGCTCCGATTGATGCCATGCTCCGGCTGTGAGACTCCAGTTTCATGCTCTCGGCCAGGGACACCTGGTACTTTATGCACTCTTTCTCCTCCTGTTGGCGACTGTTGCTGCTTGAGCCCGGAGTGGAGATGCCTGGGTCCGGGGACACGTCTTTCGGAGGAGTGGGGGGAAAGGTGAAGAGGTGTGGGCTGGAGTGGCCCCCGGACAGGGAGGAGGAGGACGCCGGGGGGTAGACAGAGAGACCTGCCGGGGAACCGTGGTGAAGTGAGCTCTTCTGGAAAGGACTCAGGTTCCACGGGGAAGTGCTGTGGTGCTGCATCGCTTTGCTTCCGTCCAGCCACGGCAGAGAGCCGTGCAGTAGAGAGGGGCGACACACCTGACTACCTGTAATAGAAAATAGGATAATACACCCCTGTCAGTATTTTTCTCAGTGAAGAAAATTACAATAGGCCTACATTCAATTAGCCTACTCTCACGATTTGATCACTTTCCCTTATGATCATTTTGTTGACATTAAACAACACTATCTCACATTTATGCTGGTTTCAGTTTGACATCGCCATGTAGGTCTAGGCCTGCTATGTAAATTACACAAATAATATCACTTCGTTACAAATTAAAGGTGTACCTCAGTCACTGTCAATTAAAAAAGTTTGGCCACACTTTCTATTGAAACAAAACGGTCTTGTTCGTTTGATATTTATATGAGTGAATTCAGATGTGCTTTACCAGTGGAGAAACTGCAACTACAATGACTTAGACTTTTGATTATGGAAAACATTTTTTTTAAACATACGCCATTTTATTAAAACATCACCCACGATTTCTCTTCGGGGACACAAGATAAAACTGCACACCAGGCCTGCACAACTGACAACACATGCTCTGACCCAAATTGTCCCTCTTGACTCCAGTCTACCTCATTTTTTGGTCTAGCCGAAACCCAGGGCCTGAATGACTGTGTCAGAGCAGCAGTTTGAGTAGCACGCCAATGTCAGTGCAGAGGGTTTGAACAGTGGTGTTTTAGCATAGGAAGCATCACTACAGACACCGGGTCATGATTCACTATTCCGTTCAGGAAGTCATGTCAATAAATTAAACCAATTGCTCTTCCGCAGTTATTTTCTCTCCAGGAATATCTATAATTAAATGATAACTCATAGTTTACCTGCCATAAAATGGACACGGTTGTGTGGTGAAGTATGATAGTCTGAAATGACAAAATATATCTCATGGGGCCTTCCAAATTCTCTCTGTCGGAAGGTCTACACATTCATTCGTTTGGTAACATATTTGAATTTAACCATGATACAAACATACATGTCATATTTGACAATAGTAACATGCTAACATGTTAATTTGTAAGTCGCGTTAATTTATTTGATTTAAACATGTCATTGATTTCAAATTGCTCGACTGATAGGGACAACCTTCCCTTCTTACATCTGATGTTACTGTGCTAAAATCGCACTGAACATGGAATTAGAACAATGAAACAGAGTGGTCTCTGTTAAAACAAATACCTATACTCACAACGGGAAACATATGAAACCAAACGTACACCACCAGAGAGGTGGTGGACTGCATGGTTTCATATGGCCCTCGCATTTTAAATTATCCGGATCCGCTGAGACTAAAACCCATTAGACAAATACTTCGGTTCAGACATTTTAAAATTGACAACCATCTGAAGACGAATTGTTCTTATGTTAGCTCTATCTGAGTTAAATATGACCATGCCAAATATAAACAATTCAATAGTAGCCTAAAACGACGCGTAATGAAGCCGTACTTACTATGTGGAGGAGGTGGATACCTCTGGACGGCTCTGACTGAGTTCCCATAGTATGGAGATACGTGGTTGCCCTGTGAGTCGATATTAAACAGTACATCCACATCGTCGGCGAGGGGATACTGCGAGGGGTCCATGTACGAGTGGCCGAGGCCCGGGTGGTGCGAGCCGGGATGCTGTTCGTTTAGCACCGATGGGTGGTGATGGCTCATCCATCGGGGTTGGTCCGCGGATACTTCCATAGCTTTTTAGCAAACGTTCATATACACCGGAGTGAACCGATTCAAATCAAGTAAGAAAAAAATCTGTCCTAATTCCTGCTTTGTTTAATCCACAGTTTTCTTCGTTACCTTCGTTCACCTGGAAAAAATAAATAAAAATGTATTTTAAAAATATGCTGTTCCCCCTATGTAGATGTTATTTTCAGTCTATTCAAATGCGATTATTTGGCAGGGATTCACATTAAGGTGAATTTGCCCATATAATAAATAAAACAAAATTGTTCAAAACATACATTCAAAAAATAATGTTTCACTTGAATGTTGTCATCAATAAGTCCAAGGTCGTATCCAGTCCCACTCAAAAGTTCCTCAACTTTTCCCTGACAAAGTTTCTATTATTAAGCCGATTCAACAAGTTGCAGAGGTATATGTTTAGACGCAGCCTTGTTTGCAGTAGGTAGCTTAGTGCAAGCGGACTAGCACCGAACTCACAGATCAAATCTCTGTTTGTGCGCAGCGGCAACCCTCTCCACTTACTTCGCTTCCCTCACTCTCTCTCTCTCTCTCTCTCTCTCGCTCTCTCACCCACTCTCTATAGCTCTATAGCTCTCTCTGAACTCTCTCCGTCCCAGTGTGTGTATGTCTCTCTCTCTCTCGCTCTTTCTCTTTCTCTTTTTTTTTTTTTTTTTACAGTGAAGGCATTCTTTCAGGATGGCGCCAGGCAGCTCAATGCTTGCAGACAGCTGTGGCGCGACGCAACTTAAGGAGGGTCTGTCAGTGTCATCAGTGGGGGCGGGGCCTGCCCTGCTCGCCCTAATTGAATATAGTGGGCCAGGAGAGATGACCAAGAACTGCTGCAAGGATTTTTCTTTCCCAGACCCTGCAAGAGTCTCACCAATAGTAAATACATTTATTTTCATGTTTAGATTTTTTTTTAAAGCAAATACCGGTACACAAATGCTTTCATGCCCATTATACACAATGTATTGTTCATTATAACTCAATTATAACCCGTAATAAAGTGATGTTTTATTACAAAATATGGAGACTTCATGAAAAACAACACATCAGATTAATTACATTATATTATTTTCTATTCTAAAGTAGATTGCTTTTTAATGCAGTATCTGAATCAATGAATCCTGCTGGCCACAATAATATTTCCGGGCTTGTCATGAAAAAATATATAAATAGAAAGAGTCGTGAAGCCTGTTGCTCAATAACGAGGGACCAGTGGCAACCTGGCAGGTTGTTGGACGCCCATTTTCTTAAAATTGTGACAGTGCGTCCTCTCGCGGTGACAGGCGCGTTATTATAATGGCAGGCTACGACTTAACTCCCCAATTTGGACTGATTTCCTCGCTTCACAGAGCAGGGCGGGCGAGGACGCCAGAGCGGCTGAACTGAAGTCTGAAAACACTCCACTGCATTACTGCCTGGCTCCTCAGCTGGCTTTAACAGACTGAGAGAGAGAGAGAGAGAGAGAGAGAGAGAGAGAGTATTCTCCCAGAGTATTAGACCTCTCGTCTCCCCCCCAACACACAGATAGACAAGCAGCAAATTGGTTCATTGGTTCTATAGTGTATGATCTTGAATTGACCAATTAAATATATTCATACTGACACCATAGGCCAGATCATCTAATTATTCCATATGCCAATGTCAGGTATGAATGCTGCAGTGTACTCTCGCCTTGTTGCACTTGATTGCACAGTAATAGGTGGGAGGGGGAGGGCTGCCCCGTGGGGAGGTATTTTGTATCTAATTCCCAGTTTGGCTACCCAATACTCTCCGATTGGCAGCATGTCATTGTAGAATAGGAGGGGATGTTATTTTTGGTGCTGCGCAAAGCACTGACACAGGCAGCCTCTACGACGCCACTGGACGTGACGTCACCTCCAGGAAATGAACCCTCTCAGCGAGCAGAGCAGAGCGCGCAGGCTGTTCTGGAGAGGAAATGCGCGCGCCCTTTTCCAGTGAGTAAAATTATAATTATTTAATGGCACAATTCTATAACCAGGTATGCTGGGCGTTCATTACGCATTAAAATCGTTAAGAAATTGTATGGTGAGTTGTATGCAAACATTACAAGGGGAGAAAAGGCAGATTTTATTAATAGCCTTGCATTCGCATAAAAATCGATACTATATAATTTTCCAAAGTGCACTATCACGAATGCAAACTGACACGAAGGAAATGGATATATGAAATGCATTTTGTCAGGGTCTCCATGGGAGCACTTGATTTTCAGAGCATGGCCACAACAATAACTGCCACATCCATCTTATGCAATGAGGTAGGCCTATTTTACAGAATAGGGTAGCTACATATGTGATATTCGTAGATGGCCCTTTAGTCTTTTGTAGGTTGTGCATTTTACCAAGGCCGTTCTCAGTTGGGTGTACGGGGTTAATGTGTGAGAAACAGAAATATTGCTGATTTGACAAAGCACGCTTTTATCCCTCTCCATGATGCCCAGAGAGCATGTATCACTCAAGCGAACCTGAGACTGAACCTGGATGGAAACTGCTATACCGCCTCACATCGAACAATCTCACCGCCATTGTCGAGCTGTCAACGGACTCGTGTAATTATCCTCTTTAAAAGTTTCGCGCTCCATTATCCACCAAGTAGGCTATGCGTTATAGGTGCTCCGAGGCAACACATGACAGTAAATGTAAAAATCCTGATCATGTTTTTTTGTTTCTTGTCTGGATGTCTGGAAGCTTACAGAGTGGGACATGGAACCTCTCTCAAGACGTGATTCCCCAAGCTTCAGTGTCAAGAGAGAAGGAGAGTGGAATAAAAACTGGTCCCCTTTAAAAATTGTCATTTGTAATCCCCACCACTGTCACAACAGAACGGGGGCCCTGTGTGTGTGCGCGTGCGCGCGATAAAATAACCAAAACAAACTAAATAAAAAGCAGATGTCTAGTCTACTACACTGCGTCTGATTCATAAATGTTGCCTGGTGGCGGGCACAGCAGAAGATTGGGGAGATAATTTGTGAGTGATTATGTCAGGGAACACTGATTAAAATCAGAAGATTTCACCGAGGGTGAGAATTTAAGACACCACCAGATTATTTCATTGTCAGAGTGAGATGAACTTTTTAGATAGCATCTCTTTGTTTACAGTGTCCACATTTTGCCTCCCATAGGCTAACTACAAATATATTTACTAATAATAATAATAATATGCATATTGATAATAGCATATAGGCTATTCAAATAATTACTATACATTGTATCTATTAATTTTTAAAATATTTTGGGGGGTTGATCATATGTGTGTCCAACCATTGAAGCATCGTCATTAAAACAGGGAGATAAGCACATTCTAAAGCACGCAGTCCTGACGCTTTTGTGCTGTAGAAACCCAGTTTTGGGACAGATGCAAAACCGGGAAGGCCCACAAATACCATTTAATTAAAGTGGCGGCATTTGGCTTAGGAGACTTTTGATGGGTTTAGGTTTTACAGTTTCATTCTAATGTAGCAGGTAAAGCTGTCCAAACAGCCGCGAGGCGCGGATCCAGGGTGAACCAGAGGACACCGCCTTGGGCAGCGGGCAGCACGCGGCACTCTCTCTACCCGCTGGAGCTACTTCACTCCAGTCATCACTGGGATATATTATTATTATCTTGATGAAGACGGAGGAAAATAAAAACAGCGAGGGAGAGAGAAACACATTCGGACTTCCATGTGTGTTACAGGATCATTTAAATGAAATAAACGAACAACTATTTATTACTATTATTAATAATAATAATAACAATGATTTTGATATGCGCTGAAATAGAGAAAAAATTACCCCGAAGACAGGCATTTTCAAATAATTCAAAACGATATCATGCCTTAATTTGAAACCTCGATTTGGGGCATGTGAAATATAGCATATAAATATAGGCCACATGTATAAAATGACTAATGGCACAATATTCTCTGATCTTTTCAAGAACAACGCTTCTTGTTGTACTCAATTAACTATGTGAACCAGTTCAGATTCTTAGAACCAAAACGAGGGCGTGAAATTATTCTCGGTGTGAATGAAACTTGAAAAATTTGGTATATTTCTTAGAATGATTCAAATGAGAAAATATTTTGTAACAGTTTACCTCGACTACAGATTATGTTTTCGGTAATGCTTTAGCTTCAATAACAAGAAAAAAGAGCTTAAGGTACTCTGTCAATTAAGTGAGAGGGATTCTTATCCGTGTGATCGCTATTCACCTTCTCTCTCTTAACCACCGCATCGCCAGGCCCACACCGCCTCAATTTGGATGCTACTGGTGTCGGTTCCTCTGCTTTAAAACACCATAAAATGTAGTTCTCTTAGAGCGTATTTTACCAAAAATTCCATTGACAGTTGGTGCATTTATTTACCCGTTTTGCATAACACGGTGTTATTGCTCATTAGCATACAGATCAAACACATGTAAATAAATCGCCAACGCTGATAGTCTGCCAGGTAGCGAACATCATTTGAGAACTTCATAAACACACAAACAAAGAACTTCGACATATCAACATTTCAAGCCACACTCAATGTGCTGCACATCTCTGTCGTGGCCTGATTTGGAGATTGGAGGCAGATTGCATCCTTACTTAAAAGGTAACCCACCTCGTGATTATGTGAGTGGCCAGCCTCCCTATCTCCAAAACACAGCTGTTGGGGAAGCATTCAGCATAAATCAATAGAACCGCGCGCGATTTCCCAGCCCGTTCTGTTCTCTGCATGTAAATAACCGCTCCAGCTCTGCCCATGATAGCGCGACTGTGATGCCCTTAATTTCGTATCCTATTCATTCTATGTAACAGCTCCTCTCCAAATCAAGCCATATCGACCACAGACGTGATGGAAAAAGGGGGAATGCAGCCTCAGCAAATTCAACTCCTTTCTTTTATGACCCATTGGCGAGGTAATCAGATCAATTTCATGGGTTAAGGGATTCTGCCTGCCACCAACTCAGGTGGTAATAGATCATTAAAATCCTTCATCTTCTGTATTTCGGGAGTGGCGAGGTAGGTAAAATACTCTCAGAATCTATTGCGTTAACTGCAATAAATTCCAAAGCGATTTGGAAACGTTGACGCAGTGAAAAACGAAAAAAGGAACGATTTATTAAAACGATTATTGAAGACCAGCTATAGCCTATTTACAGTATATATATTTTTATTTTCTAAAATTCCTTTAGACTGAATATCCCCCAGCCTAATGCCAGTCACAAACGCAGCCAAACACATATAGGCTACAGTACAAACATAAGAGGCAACAATGGCGTCGCGTGTGTCTTTTTAACCACATTTCTGTTTGACAGACATGCAGAAAAAGCTCTACACATGTTGAGAAAATGGAGCTGTTTAACCGGTCTCTGGAATTCACTAAGCAAAAAGCATGTGTGCCTTTTTTCCTAAAGATGCACTACAAAAACGCTAAATTCGAAAATCGTTTTTAAAGCCATGGATCAAACTTGCTCATCAATTCATTTCTGGACATACGCCTGGCTGGACAGAACACACAGAGGCAGGTTGGAAGGGACCAGTATGTACCTTTAAGATCTATACTTTGTGTTCTTCGCTGAAGGACAGCCAGACAGAGAGACTTGCTTTATAGAAATCTAAATATTTACTGACCTGTGGAATAGAGGTTCGCGGTCGTTTTTTTTCTGATCGGCTGCAGATGTGAGGAAAGAGTGACATGGAGATCGAAGCGCCGATGGCATTTAGAGAGAGCGAGCTGCGTACGGAAAAAAATCGAGGCGCGCGCGCGCGCCCTCAGCCCAGTCACTCACACACACACACACAAACACACACGCGCGTGCACATACACTCCTACAGGCCAACCAAAGCATCTGTACATTCAGATCAGAGAACTTCCGGGTCGATGGAGTCTAAGGAGGAAAAGCATAGTTAGTCAAACCGAATGCCCCTAGACCACTATTAGGAGATTTTGCCACTTTATGAGGTCAGAGAGGTGGACTGCTGTTTATGGCGCATGTAGCTGTTGTGGTATTTGGTCGGCTCGTATTTTTATCATCGGTAATACTGTTAAAGTAGCCTATAGCTTAGCCTTGTAGCTAACTAATCATGGGATGGTATATTGGGCGTTAGAAATCACGTAGCACAGCATGCTTTAAATTGCTCAGTATTTCTATACGTGCATGTGTGAATTTCGAAAAATGAAAATCATAGTTGATTGCAACTCTCAGTAATCATCGACCATTTCATCGACTATTTCAATGCATGTGGTAAAGAGGTACTCAAGTGCGCGCGTCCACACACATATACACACAAACACACTCCTGAGCGTTCTTTTGTTAGGATGACATAGGCTATCTCAGTAGGCCTATATTTTACTATGGCGTAGGCCTATACTACTATAGGCCATCATCACCAATGAATATTAGGATTATAGTATTCATGATGAAGGATAATTGACATGATTTCCTTTCAAACCCTAGTTCATATATTCATTTCGATCTACTAACACAGATTTTTTTCTAATTTTCTAAAATAAGGTTGCAGAAGTACACATCCATAATTTTGTTAGCCTATTGAATTTCCCCATGCAATGTATCAAATTGTGTTCAAATATGAAACTGGTGTTTACGTGTAATGTTGTCCTTCAGGCCTATACAGTATCTTAATAATATTATTTAAACTATTAATAAAAGGTCTACATATTTTTTGGTGAAAACTTAAAAAAATGCATGGGCTTTCCACCAATATACACCCATATATCTGCTTACACAGTACACCGATACCATGTTTGAAATAGACACCAAATATAACTGGCCCATCTTCCGTCTTCCTCCTCTAAAATAGAGAGAATGAGGAAAGAGGGAGAAAGAAAGAGAGAGAGGGAAAAAGAGAGAGAAAGAGAGGGAAAGAGAGCGAGAGAGAGGGAAAGAGAGAAAGAAAGAGAGAGAGAGAGAAAGAGAGAGGGAAAAAGAGAGAGCGCGAGAGGATTCTGCTGATGCTGGAGGCTTGATATCTCACGTTGCGCCTTGACTCTGAAGGAAAATTTAAACTGATCACACCAAAATCTATCTTTGGAGAAGAAATTCAATTAAGGTAATAAATTAAAGATAATTGGCACAAACGTCGCTGTATAAACTTACGGAAGCAACCAGCCAAATGTGTCTTTTAAACCATTGAATAATTCAATGTTTTCAGGGCAACAAGAGCTTTCATTTATAGAATTAGTATGTCAATATTTTAATATAATTACAAAAGAACACATCCAGATGTTAATTATTTAATATGCTTGCATTAGACGTAAATAAAGTGCTTATTAAAAAATAAATGGCTTCGCAATTTCAATATAAAGGTGTTGGTAATTATGCTTCGATGATAAATGCGCATACTGATGCCTTCGATATTGTAAAAACAAAGGTGAAATCGCTGTATATTCCGCAGATGATTATGACTTATTGTAAGTGAAATACAAATATTATTAACGTCTGAAGAAATAACATATCTGAAGAATTAATTGGCTTCATTCATTTTAAGGATATAATTAAATGTGACAGAAAAAAAATGAATCCCTCTTTTTCCTATCAACCATTTGCAAACAGAACAGAAATATGTGACACGCAAAATAAATTAAGCCTTCTATATTAAAGGATCCATGATCATGTTTGTGGGTTGTTTCTCCTAAACTAAAATGAAACAGATTTTCTGAGGCACACAGCTTCAGGAGGCTCCATTTTGATTCTGGGGCCATTTTTGGTCCAGTGATGTCTGTGAGCGCAAGCACGGCCAAGTCCAAAGTCACTCTCCTCTTCTCTCCCGCGTGCACTCTAGTAACGGCATGAAATCGGGTGATTAATGTTGAATTTGACTTGAGCTCCTGCGTGACAGCGCGTGCTGACAACAGCTGAGCGTAAACCTTCCGGTATAATGCAAGTAGGGTACACATTCGTGTTTTTACGCATTATTTATTTATTTATGGCCCTTTTTGGTATTTATAACGATGAATCTTATCAGCAGATAGAATGAGGGATTATGATATCATGTTCATAACCTGATTAATGTTGGCAGCATAGAACAAGCTGGCCTGTTTAAACACTTGCAGCCTACATGTCGTCCAAGTTAATTGTTTGGATTCCTTTTTAGCTAGATTTTCATTTGCGCCTTGCCACTGGAATGTATCATGCTTTTGCAATCAACTACTAAATCTAATGATT
Source organism: Oncorhynchus kisutch (assembly GCF_002021735.2). Lineage (NCBI taxonomy): Eukaryota > Metazoa > Chordata > Actinopteri > Salmoniformes > Salmonidae > Oncorhynchus > Oncorhynchus kisutch. The sequence continues at coordinate 8,783,178 of NC_034192.2, forward strand.
TTATATGTACATATACGTCTTATCTGCATTAGGCTACTCGTCGCATTGTTGTGTTTTTATCGTTATTGATCCTACACCAAATAGCATTTCTGTTAATATTGTCTACCAAACCCAGATAGGGCTAATGTCCATACCTGATCAGTTAAAATAGATACACTCAGAGCTAACCCAATTCAAGGCAACTTGTAACTTAAGGTTTCAGCCAACCATAGCCAATTGCTGCTTATGTGCAGATGTCAAGGGTGACCTTAATGTGAGACAAAACGCCTCCCAAATCCATAGGCCACGGTGTTTCATGCATTTAGTTATTTATTTTCTCCATGTGTTTTATTATTCTCCTCCTGTGCGCCTTCCAAACGTAAGCCAGTGTTTATATATATATATATATATATATATATATATATATATAAACACTGGCTTACGTTTATATATATATATATATATATATATATATATATATATATATATATATATATATATAAGGCGGCGTCTTCCCTGCGATTTTATTTTAAAATATTAGGCCGAGGTGGGGAGAATTATAAACGACTCCTCTCTTATCTGCTCCCTTCACGTATCCAGGATCACAGAAGCTGATTAAGAAAGAAGTCACAGCCAACGCCGGATTCATAATGATTTGGAATAATGAATCCTTATCTCTCCTCTGCAGATTACCAGCCTTTCAGCTCGCCATGTTTAGTTACATGGGATAATTTATTGCATCTAATACATCACAATGAATCTGATGGGGGAAAGTGATGGCCAATGTTAGGAGAAGGACTGCTTTTTTATCCCGGGGCAATGAAATGCCTTTACGATTTTTAATTGGTAAAATATAAGGGAGATCTGATTAAAAAAAATAGAACTGCAGAGGTATAATCTTGCCTCCTAGTGTTCCAGCGCCACTCTGCAGCATAATTAGTGTGTCAATTTCAACCTGGAATTAACAGCATCGACCTGCCATCGCAGCTCTAGCCACTGGAGCCAGCGAGATCCTAATTTTGCATGATTTATTTTTCACCAAGAAGAGATAATTAATCATAAACAGTGAAAACAGTGCAGTAAAGTGGAGATAACAAAATATTTGCATCTAAAAAGATTCGATGAAGCTAATTTGTTTTCACACAGCCCCCCGCCCTCTATCTCACGATCCCCCCCCCCCAACCCACCTCTCCATCTAACGACCTCCAAGATTTTTAATTTTCTATGATTAATCCTAGGCGACATATCATTAATCATTATAAGTTGGAAAACGGGGCATGTAGCAGTGTGTAAACATTGAATATGTTGGGACTGTAATTGCTGGATGGGGATTATCTTGGGCACGGTGCTGTCATTGTTCTTGGGTAGTATGCCACCCTATTGAAATTATGACGGTAGGAGGGGGTCGGGGTGGGCATGGACAATGTTGGCTGTACACAGTGTATAGGACTAGCTATAGTAGCTAGTAGCATTCTATAGGAAGCAAACATTAGGCCTATGTTTTCTAATAAGAATATGATGGAAGCCTAATAATTAACAATAATAATGATGACTAGAAATTGACCGTGGTTTGGGTTTATCTTTGTTAAATTAAAATAATAATCATGTAAAAGAAAGTGTTGTTTTATAGCCATTTGGCACATTTCCCGAATCGGATTTCTGGATGGTGCAGCATGTTTAAACGGGAACGCTCACTGCCTTGCCAGGATACATTTGCATTATATTTGCAGCTGTAATTAGCATCTCTCTCTCTCTCTCTCTCTCTCTCTCTCTCTCTCTCTCTCTCTCTCTCTCTCTCTCTCTCTCTCTCTCTCTTCTCTCTCTCTCTCTCTCTCTCTCTCTCTCTCTCTCTCTTCTCTCTCTTCTCTCTCTCTCTCTCTCCCTCTCTCTTCTCTCTCTCTCTCTCTCTCTCTCTCTCTCTCTCTCTCTGTCTCTCTCTTTTAATTTATATTCTCATTACGCGTTTGTATTTTTCCGGGCCTCTGGATGTCTCTCTGATCCCTCATTTTCTAATGTCCTGGCAAAGCCCCCCAGATGTTTATCAGTCTTATATTCAGACAGGCCGCCATCTCAAACAAACCCACCCGCCATAGGGGATGGATGGGCAGCCTGACACTCAAGCAGACAGGCAGGCACCCGGGCCCTGGCTAATAACGCGGCAGTAATCCTGCATGGATCTACCCAGGCCAAGTCGAAGGGCTGCAACGGTGAGGTGTTTGGGGACAAAGCGACCAAATTTAAGCGTATTATTGCACATAACGCTATGGGAAATCGACTGACGCATTGTGTGAGGAAATTGTATTTCAAATGTTGTGTTTGTTTAAAATAAGAAGGGTGTTGTGAATGAAAGAGATGAACAGAGATGAGAAAGAGGGAAGCGAGGTGGGTAGATAATATAGATGGGTAGATTAGTTAATGAGATTGAGGACAGGGGAGTTGGAGACAAACAGCCTGTTAGGAGGAATATTCCCGCGAGGGAACGAGCACAATGCAAAACGGCCCTTTATCTGCAGGGGAATGTACTCATCCTTTAATAAGGGCTCGTTTATTAAAAGCCAGTCGCTTAACCTCCTCACGCAAAATGGCTTTTCATTCTGAGCATCCTTCCCTTCCCGACCCCCCACATTGACGCCGCCGGATCCTCCTGCTCGAATACAGAGAGCCACATATCTTGATGTAGATCACCTGTGTATTGTAACAACCAAAATAATGCGTCATTGGGTTTCGCTGGCCCCCAGTTCCTCTATGATATACCAATATTTATCCACAGGGTGATAAGGAAATGCAAGGATAGCAACACAACCTCGGGATTCCTCCGCCTCAGGAGCCTTTGTCTATACCATCTCAACAAGTACACATATTTCCATTCCCTTTTCTATTTCATTCTTCCGTTCTCCCCTTTTTATTTTAATTTTTTACTTCTCCTTTGCTTAATTGTGGGAGATACGTTTAAGCGTTATTACGGGGCTCTCTAAGCCGCTTAGTCAATGGCTGTTTGTGTAGTTCTGAGGAGTCTGAAAGAGAAGGCAGAGGGAGAGAGAGGGAGAAAAAAGAATGAATGAAAGACTGACTTTTCCCTCACAATCCATGGAACAAATAGCTAACATTTAACGTTTACACCCTGCATGGCGACTCACTGGCGCTCCAGGGCCGAGCGAGCCAGGCTAAAGTGTCCCGAAAGCCTTTGGAGGGTGTAAGTCCCCAGCTATCGGGTTCTCCAGATCCCCCCGCGCGCACACGGCTTCGGTTTCAGGCTGGACTTGTCCGCGTTCTGCTTTGCTGCCGCGCGCCTTTAAATGACTGTCAAGTAGGCAAATATCAAATAGCATGAGGTCAAGCCAATTTGGGAACGCTTTTTTTTCTTCAGCCCCCTCGCTCTGCTTATCACTCTGCCCTCATTCTTACTGGCTGGGTACTGTGTGCATGGCATGGTGGAATGCGGGTAGTTGAACAGTAGGCTGGGGAGGACAGCATTCACTCAATGTGCTACACTCATAACCTTTCCATTTGTGAATATGAGCCATGCAGAAGAATAACTAGCTGTTATGTCCCCCATTTCAGGTAAAGGTGAGTGGAATCATTGGTAAATATAACTACTCACGATGTATCTGATATTCGATATATCGAAATGGAGAACCGGTATAAGAGCATTATATCTCTCATTATCTTAACTACTTAGGCTACAAATTGAATTTGGAAATGTACACATGTGATTAGGATCTACATTGCGCAGTCCACAATAGCCTTCTGGAGAAGCACTGCATGACGCACTGGAATACAACATGATGAACAACCCCTTTAATCTGGAGAGAAATTTGTCTAATCTAAAATATGCATTGCAATTAATCTGGGTAATTGAATACATCCATCGCCTTACATAATTAAAATATACACTCGATCACCATTAAATGCTCTATGAAAATGGAATCGTTTTTAATCCTAAAGGTCTTATTCTTTAGCCTATTGGTTTATTAAAGCACCAATTTATTATCAAGACCATAACAATCTAAAATGGTCGGTGGCACCTTTGCCTGTCTAAATATATGCTGCTTTTCATAACACAATTTTGTAATAGAAAAAAAGAGTGAGATTTGTGAGGTGGTTTTTGATTGACACTGTCCCCGGGATCATGTTTAATCCCTGCTTCACTCTAGCCTTTTCATAACTCATTTCTCTCCGCGAGATGGGGACTCAGATGGTTACCAGGGCGACAGCGATAGCGGCTAAGCCATTTCCATGTTTGTGAGGGAGGCCGCTATTCCGCATGCATAGCCCATTTGCAACAGAGGTCGTCACAAAGTCATCCACAACCCAACGCACATTTATGATGACACTTTCTTCCCCCCACGTCTCCCTTTCTCTCTTCAGAGGGAAACCGGTGCACGCGCGCACCAACATCAGCATCTGATGAAGTCCCCGAGAAGGGTGGAGATGAACTGGCCTTTCTGATCAAAGCACCCTCTAATGCTCGAGGCTGGCCCCGCATAGGTAGGTGCCTTTATGCGCCTACCTCCCCCTCCGCCCTCTTAATACCGCTGCAGAGAGAAATGCCTTCACTTTCAATCAAAAATACGGCATAGAGTGTGCACGCACACACACACCCGCAGTCGGTATTTTGACATTTTAAATCGACTTTCTACTTCCCCTCTGGAATAATGCACTCTGCAGGATTCTGGGGTTACTGCTGAAATAGAATAAGCTATAGGCTCTAGCGAGCGCTGCGGTATCGTACAGGAGAGCATGACGATGCGCGCTCCTCCTCTCGCAGGGAAGTTTTTACGCATCGTGTAGCCTAATGCTACAGGCGATGATTAAGTCGATGTATTTATTTATCGATGTAATCAGCAGACAGAAGTCCAATGGTAACCTCGCCAAGTTCCAATGCTGTAAAGGCTGAACAGCAGCGCCACAGTTCATCTTGTTCCCCTCGTATCTTCTCTCTTCCCAATCAACTCATAATTTCACCTGCCTGCTAGTTCACCTGGCCTTCCTCTTAACTGACACCATCCCTGAATGGACACCCACTGATGTAGCCTTCCTCCAAAGTCTTATAAGGGAAAATGTAACCGTTTTATTTGATAGCATCACTATTCTATGTCAAGTGCACGCTTTGGAGAAATCAGTGGCCAACCTGAAAAAGTTCAAGGAACTCACATGCATAAAGACCATCAACTCCCAAAAGCGTATTTATTATCTGTTCAAATGAAGAAAACAAACTTTATTGCAAATAACAATTAAGCTTTGAGCGAATAAACTACGAGGACATGTTCATATGCCCTTGGTTAAATAGTAATGGCTTAATAAAGTATCTCTCTCCTGCACATTCTTGAAGAAAGTTTGCATGTCGCCTATGAGGGGGCTTATATTAAACCACACACATCCGGCAGGTTTTATTGCATATGCAAACATTCCTTAACTAGCAAATATTGTAATTGCAGATGGTGCTTTAGGCTGGGTATAAAAAAAACGCTAAATAATTAAATGCATTTAAAATAGATATTCCAAATGCAACTGCCCCGGTTTCACATCCCTTCTAATTGCTTTTGAAAGCCTGTCTTTAAAACAATTGGTAAAGAGGCGTACACAAACGAGTTGCAGAGAGATACGCCAAAGTGTGGCTTACAGTACCACTAGACACTGCAGATGAAACACAAACTGACGGAATATTTTTAATTATTGCTGAAAATTTTTGTTGTTCACATTTTTGTAATCTCCAAAAATCATAGAAGCTTTAGATAAGTGAACAGCAGGCCTATGTTGTTAATCAACATTGACATTTTGAGACATAAAAATCAATCAATCAAATCTTCACATAGATCAGAGAGATTAAAGATAGATTAATCCCTATCGGATGTAGTTTCTGTTTTTATTAGGCTATCCAATAGATCCAAACTACTTATTTCTTATTACGATAGGGTAGTGTGCAAATATTGGATTCCTACAGGGGGCGGGGCGTGTTGTTGTCTAAATATGCTACAGAATATTATACAGACGTGATGGAAATAGCATGTAAACTAATTAGTCATATTTGTGAATGTGTCTGCGTATTAGCTTTGCGTAGAAAGATTGAGCTACAACTACAGGTTACCAACGGATGATGGCTACTGCTACTAAAAATAGACCATTGTCCCTCCAAATAAAAGGGCAATTCTGTCTCATTTGAATTTAGGCACAGTAAAACAATCAAAAAGTCAAGAGTGCAGTAAGAGAATTAACGACATTTATGGACAAAGCAAAGTCATATCCGGTTTATCTATCTCGCCTAAATACACGTCTATAATTTAAATAAAAAGGCAATAATAATTCTGTAAAGTATGTTACATAGGCCTATTAGACATTTCAATCTGTTTCAGAAATGCCATGCTAGTTGTAGAGTAAAACGATTTCACAAATAGAAATATTCGTGAGATTTAATTTAAGGCTATTTTAAGCATCATTATACATTCAAAACATCCTTTTGATATTTTCACTGAACGAACAGTATTTCGTTAATCATGGTATAGGGCAAGACAGTCGTAGCCTTTCAGTCATATTCTTCAAAACTCAAGGGGTATATTTCAGTGAATAAAAAAATCAGAGGAATGAGAGAGGTATCAACTCAAAGAGAAGATAGGCTATTATTGAATATTGACTCAAGAGGTCAACTCATTACCACATTGCTCTGCTCTTATCTTATCTTCTCTAATTTCAAGCAAAATTGCCACATATTAAAACTGTGAATATTATTCTAAGATGTCACTGATCTCACAGTATTTCTTCCAATGAAAACAACAGGTGTTAGATAAAACAGAATATTAGCTGTTTTTGTCTGAGGCTGGGACAGGATGAGAAGGAAACTTTAAAGCCGAGCTAGCATCATATAGCTCTGTAGTAAGAGTTGGGGATTAAGTCTGCCTTTAGGTGGGACTGCTAACCCAAACTGCTGCTGTCAATGTAGCAAGACATAGGACCTGGATGGCATACTAATCTGTTCTTTAAAAATGAAGGCCTATCGCCACAACCACTATCGCTACTTCTACTATCACTACGACTTCTACTGTCATTACTATAACAAGGGTACTGTAAGAGCGTAGATGAGAGGAGAAACAGATAAAGTGGCTGCAAAAAAGCGTACCTGATACACGAGAGAGACTCCATCTAACACGGTAACATTCTCTGTTGGTGCTTACCTCACCCACTACCTCATTCAATGATTTCCACCAGCACAGCACTCACCACCACACCTTGCAATGAGGGAGACTAACACTTTTGTGAGAGGGATGAAAGCGTGATATGTTCAAATCAAATCATCAAATCAAATTCTAGGGAGTTTTTCCTAGCCACCGTGCTTCTACACCTGCATTGCTTGCTGTTTGGGGTTTTAGGCTGGGTTTCTGTACAGCACTTTGAGATATCAGCTGATGTACGAAGGGCTATATAAATAAATTTGATTTGATGATTTGATTTGAAGTTTCCACTCATATAAAATACCAGGAACAAACTGTGATACAAAAGCCTGATAAAGCGTTTCTTTAAATCTGCTAAAACACTATCATTGATGATGAGAAGCCCTGCAAGGGCCCTTGGTTCCGAGTGCCAGTGCTGTGCCTTAATCACCTACTGTACCCAACTCATGTGGAAAACATTTCTAATCACTCCTCTTACGTACAAGGCCAAACTGCTACCTTCTGTCTGGACCGGTCAAAGTGTTCCCTTTGAAACAACCAAACAAACATCAGAAAAATAAAAGGCAACAATTCTCCTTTGATTTCTGTTATCAGATTGCAAAAATCTCACAGCTTTCAGGCCTGGCTTTGTCTGGATCTCTTTGTGAATCGGTAATAACCAGTAGAACAGAGGGGCATTAGCACCACATGTGAATGGGGTATGGACAGGGGTTACTATGGGGGCATGATGTCACACCATGGGGTGATGTTTCTGTGCTAAAATCATGAATGGGGAATGACTGAACAAACAGACTGTGCTAAAATCTTGAACAGGGAACGACTGAACAAACAGACAAATATAAAGCACATACTGTGCATCAAAACAGCAACAAAGAGAACAGAAAGTCTGCCTGTCCTTCCTCAGGTGTAGAGGTAAGGCACCTTCCCCACACAGGACCCGATCAAAAGAAAGAGAGGGATAGAGACAGAGAACTGATAACATTTCTCCTTTCAAAGTTGGAAAAACAAGAAACCCTACAGACATCCACCACTTTAATGCCACTCAACCTGCTCACCAGACGCAGATCCATTTACATTTTAACCCCTGAATGCTTTATTGCATAATTTATAAGTAAGAGGTAGGATTTTTTTTTAAATACAAAAGTGTTTCTGTCTAAAGCAGCAAGTTGTCACTCAGTACAGCCTAAGTGAAGATATACTAAAAGGTTTTTCTGTGTGTCTCGGGTAGACTGGGAGATAGAGCCGATTCTGTTGTATTAGCTGTTCATGGAGACTTCATTGTGAGATGAACGTTAACAATGTTCAATCGGCGCAAGACGGAACAGATTTCATTATGTTGAGAAATATCAATGCAATGACAATGTCATTTCTACAGAGCAGAGTGGGTTGAGAAGGAGGGCTGTGTGCTCGCATGTCTGGTGAGAGGAGAGGAGGGTCAGTCTGTCCTGGGTTTCAACACAGAATCATGTCTGGTGAGAGGAGAGGAGGGTCAGTCTGCCCTGGGTTTCAACACAGAATCATGTCTGGTGAGAGGAGAGGAGGGTCAGTCTGTCCTGGGTTTCAACACAGAATCATGTCTGGTGAGAGGAGAGGAGGGTCAGTCTGTCCTGGGTTTCAACACAGAATCATGTCTGGTGAGAGGAGAGGAGGGTCAGTCTGCCCTGGGTTTCAACACAGAATCATGTCTGGTGAGAGGAGAGGAGGGTCAGTCTGTTCTGGGTTTCAACACAGAATCATGTCTGGTGAGAGGAGAGGAGGGTCAGTCTGTTCTGGGTTTCAACACAGAATCATGTCTGGTGAGAGGAGAGGAGGGTCAGTCTGTTCTGGGTTTCAACACAGAATCATGTCTGGTGAGAGGAGAGGAGGGTCAGTCTGTCCTGGGTTTCAACACAGAATCTAAATAATAGTCAGGTTGTTATACATTTTAGTAAATACGTTTCAAATATGTTTTGACAATCTATTATATTTTTACTATCTATTTATTTATTACAATAAATAATACAAATAGTAAAATATTAAACTACATTTTTATATTTACCAGCTGAAAAACTTCACACACAGACACACTAAAATAGGAACCTCTCAAAGATCTTAAACAGGAACCTATCAAAGATCTAAAATACCAACCTATCAAAGACCTAAAATACCAACCTACCAAAGAACTAAAATACCAACCTATCAAAGATCTAAATCAGGAACCTACCAAAGACCTAAAATACCAACCTATCTAAGATCTAAAATACCAACCTATTAAAGGTCTAAAACAGGAACCTATCAAAGATATAAAATAGCAATCTATCAAATATCTAATATAGGAACCTATCAAATATCAAAAATAGCAACCTATCAAATAGCAAAAATAGCAACCTATCAAATAGCAAAAATAGCAACCTATCAAATATCTAAAATAGCAACCTATCAAAGATCTAAAATACCAACCTATAAAAGATCTAAAATAATAACCTAGCAAAGATCTAAAATAATAACCTAGCAAAGATCTAAAATACCAACCTATCAAATATCTAAAACACCAACCTATCAAAGATCTAAAACAGGAACCTATCAAAGATCTAAAACAGGAACCTATCAAAGATCTAAAACAGGAACCTATCAAAGATCTAAAACAGGAACCTATCAAAGATCTAAAACAGGAACCTATCAAAGATATAAAACAGGAACCTATCAAAGATATAAAACAGGAACCTATCAAAGATCTAAAACAGGAACCTATCAAAGATCTAAAACAGGAACCTATCAAAGATCTAAAACAGGAACCTATCAAAGATATAAAACACGAACCTATTAAAGAACTGAAATAGAAACCTATCAAAGGCACAAAGAAAACACACAAACACCCATAATATGACAAACATACAGGAATATAAGAAGAGTACAGGCAGGTGTGTGAAGTGACGTGTGTGGGTACAGGTGATACAGGTGACAGAGATGACAGGTATAAGTGTGTGTGTGTGGGGGGGGGGGGGGGGCAGGTGTGTGTTTTAGAACACATCTAGATAGCCTCTCACCGTGTACTGTGAGGTCTGATGGCAGGACTGGTGGTGCGAGGGGTCCCATGGTCACTGTCTGCTCCAGATTTGGATACAGCTATAGATCACTTAAAAGATAAACCCCTCACATTTAGTGCTACATCGCCCACAGTTGTTATGACACCACCATGACACAATGCCTTACAAACCTAAATATATGAGATCAAATTGACAACGGCTAAAATAAATTTGGCACTTTATAATTACCAATTTGTGGAATATATTTTTCTACAATTGCAGTGGATGTAACAAACAGCGTCATGATATCATACGATTGTGGCAGTCAAAACTTACGTCTGCTCTTGTATGTGCAGCATGCCTTGTGTGGTTCCCGAGTAACCACAGGTGATTGACAGGTCAGGTACAGTCCCCGAGATGTGGCGGATAGCTGCTGTAGCCGTGGTGCTGACCCCTGGTGACTCCTCAGTGACGGGTCGGCTCAGATGACTGGTCGGCAAATTTTTTATGTCTTATCTAAGCGACGTCGTCCTGCCAGACTCCCTCCCTCCCTCCCTCCACCTCCTTTCCCCCACCCTCCCTCCTGTCCTGTCAGCATTCCAACCGGTGCTCCCAGATAAGAGTCTGTCCAGCGTGGAGGGCTGTGGGGTCGGCCTGTTCAGGAAGCGACTCAGTGTCCCTGTGGGACCAGAGGTTAGAGGTCAGGCTGGGTGGCAGGGCAGGGTAGTCTGGGCTGGTGGAGGTGGTGGAGGACATCAATAGAGGAGTTGTTCTGAAGTGTGAAAAAGGGAAAGACTCACTGGGGTCAGTAGACTCATACTCACCATGGCAGGGCCACACTCTGCCTCTCCTCATACACCTCTTCGCTTTCTCTTTTTTCCTACAACCTTCTGTCTTTATTTCAATAATAGCTCCTCACTCCCTATCATCTACTACTATCGTCTACTACTTTTATCCGTTATTTTACCAGGTAAGTACCAACACGTTCTCATTTGCAGCAACAACCTGGGGAATAGTTACAGGGGAGAAGAGGGGGATGAATGAGCCAATTGTAAACTGGGGATTATTAGGTGACCGTGATGGTTTGAGGGCCAGATTGGGAATTTAGCCAGGACAACGGGGTTAACACCCCTACTCTTACGATAAGTGCCATGGGATCTTTAATGACCTCAGAGAGTCAGGACACCCGTTTAACGTCCCATCCAAAAGACAGCACCCTACACAGGGCAGTGTCCCCAATCACTGTCCTGGGGCATTGGGATATATATTTTTTTAGACCAGAGGAAAGAGTGCCTCCTACTGGCCCTCCAACACCACTTCCAGCAGCATCTGGTCTCCCATCCAGGAACTGACCAGGACCAACCCTGCTTAGCTTCAGAAGCAAGCCAGCAGTGGTATGCAGGGTGGTATGCTGCTGGCAAATCACTATCACATACTACTATCACCTACTACTATCGTCTACTACTATCATCTACTACTATGATACACTGTAATTCTAACATCTACTACTATCATCTACTACTGTCACTTACTACTAGCATCTACTACTATCATCTACTACTGTCACTTACTACTAGCATCTACTACTATCATCTACTACTGTCATCTACTACTATCGTCTAACACTGTCTACTACTATCACCTACTACTTTCACCAACTACTATCATCTACTACTATCGTCTACTACAATCATCTACTACTATCACCTACTACTATCACCTACTACTTTCATCTACTACTATCATCTACTACTATCGTCTACTACTTTCATCTACTACGATCACCTACTACTATCACCTACTACTATCATCTACTACTATCATCTACTACTATTGTCTACTACTTTCATCTACTACTATAGCCTACTACTATAACCTACTACTATAACCTATTACTATCGTCTACTACTATCACCTACTACTGTCATCTACTACTTTCACTTACTACTATCATATACTACTATCGTCTACTACTATCATCTACTACTATCGTTAACTGCTATCATCTACTACTATCGTCTACAAACTTCCGTCTACTAAAATCATCTACTACTATCACATACTTCTATCACCTACTACTATCATCTACTACTATTGTCTATTACTATCATCTACCACTATCATCTACTATTATCATATACTTCTATCATCTACTACTATCGTCTACAACTATCGTCTACTAATATTGTCGCCTACTATCTTCTACTACTGTCACCTATTACTATCACCTACTACTATCATCTACTACTATCATCTACTATTACCATATTCTACTATCACCTACTACTATCTTCTACTACTGTCACCTATTACTATCACCTACTATTGTCATCTACTACTATCATTTACTACTATCACCAACTACTACCATCTACTACTATCACCTACTACTATCATATACTACTATCGTCTACTACTATCATCTACCACTATCATCTACTATTATCATAAACTTCTATCATCTACTACTATTGTCTACAACTATAGTCTACAACTATCGTCTACTACTATTGTTGCCTACTATCTTCTACTACTGTCACCTATTACTATCACCTACTACTATCACCTACTACTATCATCTACTACTATCATTTACTACTATCACCAACTACTACCGTCTACTACTATCACCTACTACTGTCACCTACTACTATCATTTACTACTATCACCAACTACTTCCGTCTACTACTATCACCTACTACTATCATATACTACTATCGTCTACAACTATCATCTACCACTATCATTTACTGCTATCATCTACTACTATAATCTACTACTATCCTCTACTACTATCATCTACCACTATCATCTACTACTATCCTGTACTACTATCATCTACCACTGTCATCTACTACTATCACCTACTACTATCATCTACTACTATCCTGTACTACTATCATCTACCACTGTCATCTACTACTATCACCTACTACTATCATCTAGTACTATGATCGACTACTACCATATTCTACTATCACCTACTACTATCGTCTACGACTATGATCTACTACATTGATCTACTACTATCACCTACTACTATCACCTACTACTATTTTCTACTACTATAATCTACTACAATCATATACTTCTATCATCTACTACTATCGTCTACAATTATCGTCTACTACTATTTTCTACTACTATCGTCTACTACTTTCATCTGGTACTATCATCAACTACTATCACCTACTACTATCATCTACTACTTTTACTTATTAGTGTCATCTAATACTATCATTTACAACTATCACCAACTACTACCGTCTACTACTATCACCTACTACTATCATATACTCCTATCGTCTACTACTATCATCTACTACTATCATATACTACTACCGTCTACTACTATAATAAACTACTATTGTCTACTGTTATCGTCTACTACTGTCACATACTACTATTGTCAACTACTATCATCTACTACTATCACCTACTACTATCATCTACTACTCTCACCTACTACTATCCTCTATTACTATCATCTACTGCTATCATCTAGTACTATCATCTACCACTATCATCTACTACTATCATCTGCTACTATCCTCTACCACTATCATCTACCACTATCATCTACTACTATCATCTACTACTATCACCTACTAATATCGTCTACTACTATGATCTACTACTTTGATCTACTACTATCACCTACTACTATCATCTACTACTATCACCTACTACTATCACTAACCACTATCATCGACTACTATCATCTACTCCTATCATCTGCTACCATCCTCTACCACTATCATCTACCACTATCATCTACTACTATCATATACTACTATCATATACTACTTTCACCTACTACTATCGTCTACTACTATGATCTACTACTTTGATCGACTACTATCACCTACTTGTATCATCTACTGCTATCACCCACTTCTATCATCTACTACTATAACTTACAACTATCATCATCTACTATCATCTACTACTATCGTCTACTACTATCATATACTACTATCACCTACTACTATCGTCTACTACTATGATCTACTACTTTGATCTACTACTATCACCTACTACTATCACCTACGTTTATCATATACTACTATCACCCACTTCTGTCATCTACTACTATCACTTACAACTATCGTCTTCTACTATCATCTACTACTATCATGTACTACTATCGTTACAATTATTGTCTACTACTATTTTCTACTACTATCGTCTACTACTTTCATCTAATACTATCATCTACTACTTTCACTTTCTACTATCACCTACTACTATCATCTACTACTGTCGTCTAATACTATAATTTACTATTATCACCAACTACTACCGTCTACTACTATCACCTACTACTATCATATACTACTATTGTCTACTACTATCATCTACTGCTATCATATACTACTACCGGCTACTACTATAATCAACTACTATCGTCTACTGTTATCGTCTACTACTATCACATACTACTATTGTCTACTACTATCATCTACTACTATCACCTACTACTATCGTCTACTACTATGATCTACTACTTTGATCTACTACTATCACCTACTACTATCACCTACGTTTATCATATACTACTATCACCCACTTCTGTCATCTACTACTGTCACTTACAACTATCGTCTTCTACTGTCATCTACTACTATCATGTACTACTATCGTCTACAATTATTGTCTACTACTATTTTCTACTACTATCGTCTACTACTTTCATCTAATACTATCATCTACTACTTTCACTTTCTACTATCACCTACTACTATCATCTACTACTGTCGTCTAATACTATAATTTACTATTATCACCAACTACTACCGTCTACTACTATCACCTACTACTATCATATACTACTATTGTCTACTACTATCATCTACTACTATCATATACTACTACCGGCTACTACTATAATCAATTACTATCGTCTACTGTTATCGTCTACTACTATCACATACTACTATTGTCTACTACTATCATCTACTACTATCACCTACTACTATCATCTACTACTCTCACCTACTACTATCCTCTATTACTATCATCTACCACTATCATCTACTACTATCATCTACTACTATCACCTACTACTATCGTCTACTACTATGATCTACTTCTTTGATCTACTACTATCACCTACTACTATCACCTACTTTTATCATCTACTACTATCATCTACTACTATCACCCACTACTATCATCTACTACTATCACTAACCACTATCACCTACTACTATCATCTACTGCTATCATCTATTACTATCATCTACCACCACCTTCTACTATCCTCTACCACTATCCTCTACTACTGTCACCTTATACTATCACCTACTACTATCATCTACTACTATCACTAATGCCTATCACATACTACTATCATCTGCTACTATCACTTACAACTATTGTACTTTATCATCTACTACTATCACCTACTATCACCAACCACTATCCCCTACTACTGTCATATACACTATCACCTACTACTACCATCAACCACTATCACCTACTACTATCACCTACTTTTATCATCTACTACTATCACCTACTACTATCCTCTACCACTATCATCTACCACTATCATCTACTAGTATCATCTACTACTATCACCTACTAATATCGTCTACTACTATGATCTACTACTTTGATCTACTACTATCACCTACTACTATCATCTACTACTATCACCTACTACTATCACTAACCACTATCATCGACTACTATCATCTACTCCTATCATCTGCTACCATCCTCTACCACTATCATCTACCACTATCATCTACTACTATCATATACTACTATCATATACTACTATCACCTACTACTATCGTCTACTACTATGATCTACTACTTTGATCGACTACTATCACCTACTTTTATCATCTACTGCTATCACCCACTTCTATCATCTACTACTATCACTTACAACTATCGTCATCTACTATCATCTACTACTATCGTCTACTACTATCATATACTACTATCACCTACTACTATCGTCTACTACTATGATCTACTACTTTGATCTACTACTATCACCTACGTTTATCATATACTACTATCACCCACTTCTGTCATCTACTACTATCACTTACAACTATCGTCTTCTACTATCATGTACTACTATCGTCTACAATTATTGTCTAGTACTATTTTCTACTACTACCGTCTACTACTTTCATCTAATACTATCATCTACTACTTTCACTTTCTACTATCACCTACTACTATCATCTACTACTGTCGTCTAATACTATAATTTACTATTATCACCAACTACTACCGTCTACTACTATCATATACTACTATTGTCTACTACTATCATCTACTACTATCATATACTACTACCGGCTACTACTATAATCAACTACTATCGTCTACTGTTATCGTCTACTACTATCACATACTACTATTGTCTACTACTATCATCTACTACTATCATCTACTACTCTCACCTACTACTATCCTCTATTACTATCATCTACCACTATCATCTACTACTATCATATACTACTATCACCTACTACTATCACCTACTACTATCGTCTACTACTATGATCTACTTCTTTGATCTACTACTATCACCTACTACTATCACCTACTTTTATCATCTACTACTATCATCTACTACTATCACCCACTACTATCATCTACTACTATCACTAACCACTATCACCTACTACTATCATCTACTGCTATCATCTATTACTATCATCTACCACCACCTTCTACTATCCTCTACTACTGTCACCTTATACTATCGCCTACTACTATCATTTACTACTATCACTAATTCCTATCACATACTACTATCATCTGCTACTATCACTTACAACTATTGTACTTTATCATCTACTACTATCACCTACTATCACCAACCACTATCCCCTACTACTGTCATATACACTATCACCTACTACTACCATCAACCACTATCACCTACTACTATCACCTACTTTTATCATCTACTACTATCACCTACTACTATCATCTACTACTATCACCTACTTTTATCATCTACTACTATCATCTACTACTATCACCTACTACTATCATCTACTACTCTCACCTACTACTATCCTCTATTACTATCATCTACCACTATCATCTACTACTATCATATACTACTATCACCTACTACTATCGTCTACTACTATGATCTACTTCTTTGATCTACTACTATCACCTACTACTATCACCTACTTTTATCATCTACTACTATCATCTACTACTATCACCCACTACTATCATCTACTACTATCACCTACTACTATCACTAACCACTATCACCTACTACTATCATCTACTGCTATCATCTATTACTATCATCTACCACCACCTTCTACTATCCTCTACTACTGTCACCTTATACTATCACCTACTACTATCATCTACTACTATCCCTAATGCCTATCACATACTACTATCATCTGCTACTATCACTTACAACTATTGTACTTTATCATCTACTACTATCACCTACTATCACCAACCACTATCCCCTACTACTGTCATATACACTATCACCTACTACTACCATCAACCACTATCACCTACTACTATCACCTACTTTTATCATCTACTACTATCATCTACTACTATCACCTACTTTTATCATCTACTACTATCACCAACCACTATCACCTACTACTATCACCTACTACTATCACCAACCACTATCACCACCTACTATCACCAACCACTATCACCTACTTTTATCATCTACTACTATCACCTACTACTATCACCAACCACTATCACCTACTACTATCATCTACTACTATCACTCACCACTATCATTTACTGCTATCCTCTACTACTATCATCTATCACTATCATATACTACTATCACCAACCACTATCACCGACTACTATCATCTATTACTATCACTCACCACTATCACCTACTACTATCATCTACTACTATCATCTTCTACTATCATATACTACTATCACCTACTACTATCACCTACTACTATCATCTACAACTATCGCCAACCACTATCACCTACTACTATCATATGCTACTATCATCTACCACTACTGTCTACTACTTTCACATTCTACTTTCTCCTACTACTATCTCCTACTTTTATAATCTACTACTATCATATACTACTATCACCTACTACTATCATATGCCACTATCACCTACTACTATCATATACTACTATCACCTACTACTATCATACACTACTATCACCTACTACTATCATATACTACTATCACCTACTACTATCATCTACCACTATCATCTACTACTGTCACCTTCTACTATCACCTACTTTTATCATCTACTACTATCATCTACTACTATCACCTATCAAATCAAATCAAATCAAATCAAATTTTATTTGTCACATACACATGGTTAGCAGATGTTAATGCGAGTGTAGCGAAATGCTTGTGCTTCTAGTTCCGACAATGCAGTAATAACCAACAAGTAATCTAGCTAACAATTCCAAAACTACTACCTTATAGACACAAGTGTAAGGGGATAAAGAATATGTACATAAAGATATATGAATGAGTGATGGTACAGAGCAGCATAGGCAAGATACAGTAGATGGTATTGAGTGCATTATATACATATGAGATGAGTATGTAAACAAAGTGGCATAGTTAAAGTGGCTAGTGATACATGTATTACATAAAGATGCAGTAGATGATATAGAGTACAGTATATACATATACATATGAGATGAATAATGTAGGGTATGTAAACATTATATTAGGTAGCATTGTTTAAAGTGGCTAGTGATACATCATTTCCCATCAATTCCCATTATTAAAGTGGCTGGAGTTGAGTCAGTGTGTTGGCAGCAGCCACTCAATGTTAGTGGTGGCTGTTGAACAGTCTGATGGCCTTGAGATAGAAGCTGTTTTTCAGTCTCTCGGTCCCAGCTTTGATGCACCTGTACTGACCTCGTCTTCTGGACGATAGCGGGGTGAACAGGCAGTGGCTCGGGTGGTTGTTGTCCTTGATGATCTTTATGGCCTTCCTGTGACATCGGGTGGTGTAGGTGTCCTGGAGGGCAGGTAGTTTGCCCCCGGTGATGCGTTGTGCAGACCTCACTACACTCTGGAGAGCCTTACGGTTGTGGGCGGAGCAGTTGCCGTACCAGGCGGTGATACAGCCCGACAGGATGCTCTCGATTGTGCATCTGTAGAAGTTTGTGAGTGCTTTTGGTGACAAGCCAAATTTCTTCAGCCTCCTGAGGTTGAAGAGGCGCTGCTGCGCCTTCTTCACAATGCTGGCTGTGTGGGTGGACCAATTCAGTTTGTCTGTGATGTGTACGCCGAGGAACTTAAAACTTACTACCCTCTCCACTACTGTTCCATCAATGTGGATAGGGGGGTGTTCCCTCTGCTGTTTCCTGAAGTCCACAATCATCTCCTTAGTTTTGTTGACGTTGAGTGTGAGGTTATTTTCCTGACACCGAGGGCCCTCACCTCCTCCCTGTAGGCCGTCTCGTCGTTGTTGGTAATCAAGCCTACCACTGTTGTGTCGTCCGCAAACTTGATGATTGAGTTGGAGGCGTGCGTGGCCACGCAGTCGTGGGTGAACAGGGAGTACAGGAGAGGGCTCAGAACGCACCCTTGTGGGGCCCCAGTGTTGAGGATCAGCGGGGTGGAAATGTTGTTGCCTACCCTCACCACCTGGGGGCGGCCCGTCAGGAAGTCCAGTACCCAGTTGCACAGGGCGGGGTCGAGACCCAGGGTCTCGAGCTTGATGACGAGCTTGGAGGGCACTATGGTGTTAAATGCCGAGCTGTAGTCGATGAACAGCATTCTCACATAGGTATTCCTCTTGTCCAGATGGGTTAGGGCAGTGTGCAGTGTGGTTGAGATTGCATCGTCTGTGGACCTATTTGGGCGGTAAGCAAATTGGAGTGGGTCTAGGGTGTCAGGTAGGGTGGAGGTGATATGGTCCTTGACTAGTCTTGACTAGCACTTCGGGGCGGTAGTCGTTTAGCTCAATTACCTTAGCTTTCTTGGGAACAGGAACAATGGTGGCCCTCTTGAAGCATGTGGGAACAACAGACTGGGATAGGGATTGATTGAATATGTCCGTAAACACACCAGCCAGCTGGTCTGCGCATGCTCTGAGGGCGCGGCTGGGGATGCCGTCTGGGCCTGCAGCCTTGCGAGGGTTGACACGTTTAAATGTTTTCCTCACATCGGCTGCAGTGAAGGAGAGTTCGCATGTTTTAGTTGCGGGCCGTGTCAGTGGCACTGTATTGTCCTCAAAGCGGGCAAAAAAGTTATTTAGTCTGCCTGGGAGCAAGACATCCTAGTCCGTGATGGGGCTGGTTTTCTTTTTGTAATCCGTGATTGACTGTAGACCCTGCCACATACCTCTTGTGTCTGAGCCGTTGAATTGAGATTCTACTTTGTCTCTATAATGACGCTTAGCTTGTTTGATTGCCTTGCGGAGGGAATAGTTACACTGTTTGTATTCGGTCATGTTTCCGGTCACCTTGTCCTGATTAAAAGCAGTGGTTCGGGCTTTCAGTTTCACGCGAATGCTGCCATCAATCCACGGTTTCTGGTTTGGGAATGTTTAAATCGTTGCTATGGGAATGTTTAAATCGTTGCTATGGGAACAACATCTTCAACGCACGTTCTAATGAACCTACTACTATCACCTACTTTTATCACCTACTACTATCACCTACTTTTATCACCTACTACTATCACTCACCACTATCACCTACTACTATCATCTACCACTATCAAATAAAATAAAATAAAATGTATTTATATAGCCCTTCGTACATCAGCTGATATCTCAAAGTGCTGTACAGAAACCCAGCCTAAAACCCCAAACAGCAAGCAATGCAGGTGTAGAAGCACGGTGGCTAGGAAAAACTCCCTAGAAAGGCCAAAACCTAGGAAGAAACCTAGAGAGGAACCAGGCTGTGGGGTGGCCAGTCCTCTTCTGGCTGTGCCGGGTGGAGATTATAACAGAACATGGCCAAGATGTTCAAATGTTCATAAATGATCAGCATGTTCGAATAATAAGAAGGCAGAACAGTTGAAACTGGAGCAGCAGCACGGCCAGGTGGACTGGGGACAGCAAGGAGTCATCATGTCAGGTAATCCTGGGGCATGGTCCTAGGGCTCAGGTCCTCCGAGAGAGAGAAAGAGAGAATTAGAGAATGCACACTTAGATTCACACAGGACACCGAATAGGACAGGAGAAGTACTCCAGATATAACAAACTGACCCTAGCCCCCCGACACATAAACTACTGCAGCATAAATACTGGAGGCTGAGACAGGAGGGGTCAGGATACACTGTGGACCCATCCGAGGACACCCCCGGACAGGGCCAAACAGGAAGGATATAACCCCACCCACTTTGCCAAAGCACAGCCCCCACACCACTAGAGGGATATCTTCAACCACCAACTTACTATCGTCTACTACTGTCACCTTCTACTATCACCTACTACTATCTCCTACTTTTATCATCTACTACTATCATCTACTACTATCACCAACCACTATCACCTACTACTATCACTCACCACTATCACCTACTACTATCATATACCACTATCATCTTGCTACTATCACTTACAACTATCGTACTTTTATCACCAACACTATCACCTACTACTATCATCTACTACTATCATCTGCTACTATCACTTACAACTATCATACTTTTATCACCAACCACTATCACCTACTACTATCATCTACTACTATCACCAACCACTATCACCTACTACTATCATATACTACTATCACCTACTACTATAATCTACCACTATCGTCTACTACTGTCACCTTCTACTATCACCTATTACTATCACCTACTTTTATCATCTACTACTATCATCTACTGCTATCACCAACCACTATCACCTACTACTATCACCTACTACTTTCACTCACCACTATCACCTACTACTATCATCTGCTACTATCATCTACCACTATTGTCTACTACTGTCACCTTCTACTATCACCTATTACTATCACCTACTTTTATCACCTACTACTATCATATACTACTATCACCTACTACTATCATCTACTGCTATCACCAACCACTATCACCTACTACTATCACCTACTACTTTCACTCACCACTATCACCTACTTTTATCATCTACTACTATCACCTACTGTTAAACACCCCCCTTTCTCTAATCAATTCATCATTGAGCATTACATATCTTGTTTTGTGCTCATCTGAACCCCAGTCGTAACCCCCTGCACTAGCAAACACACTGTACACTTACACACACATATTCCACACACACACACACATACACACACATGAATAACTCACACACACACTGTAACTCAATGGCACAGGTGATTATGTTCCGCATGAACACATGCAACAGGTGTCTGAGCAAGGTGAATGAAGGTAGGATTCTGTGAATAGGAGAGAGGAGGAGAGAGACGGAGGCAGTAATGGACAGAAGAAAAGACAGGGGGAGAGAGAGGTGCGGTGTTGTGTCGATTAGTGATTTAGAGGGGCCTTCTTAAGCAAGATATAGCACTGAGAGAATCAAATACTTCCTGACATTAAAGAGAAAGAAACAAGGTGCTTCCTCCCTCATATGCAGGTGGACTGATCAGGGAGGAACAAAAGACCATGGAGACTAAACATGGAGCTAAAGAAAGTCCAAGGTTGAGAGTTTGTGTGTGTGCGTGTGTATGTCTGTGTGTGTGTGTGTGGGGGGGGGGGGGGGGGGGGTAACACACACCACTGCTGTGTGGCGGGGGGTGAGAGGCTCAGTGGCGCTACCGTTGTGCCCAGGCTGCCACCGGTCAGGAGGTTAAGTGCTGGAGTCACACACACGCGCACACACACACACACAAACACACATAAAACACTGGAACCATTGACGGGAGTCTACAGACAAGGGGCCACCGAAGCGGGTCCCCTGACACACACACACGCACACACACACACACACGAACACATTCGCTCAGTCACTCACTCGCTCACTCACTCACTCACTCACTCAATTACGCACACACACATACACACTGTCAACAGGAGCTCAAAGTGGAGAGCGGTACCCCAGAGTCTGACCACACAGGGCGGTGGGATTACCATAGCACCCTGAAATACACACACCAGGTAGCTCAGAGAGTGTGCGTGTGTGTCACTCTCAGCATGTCTAGGCCCTCAGGGGATTCACTATGTGAGAGACAGGAAAACATAAATCTTGCATACCGATACTGAGATCCAGACATACACTTACACCAGCACTACTCCATTTCTGGCTGTAGTATTGTAGTCGTGTATCTGGTCTGTAGTAGAGATGGGCAGGGCTGTAGTACTGTAGTACTGTATCTGGGCAGTAGTAGAGATGGGCAGGGCTGTAGTACTGTAGTACTGTATCTGGTCTGTAGTAGAGATGGGCAGGGCTGTAGTACTGTAGTACTGTATCTGGTCTGTAGTAGAGATGGGCAGGGCTGTAGTACTGTAGTACTGTATCTGGTCTGTAGTAGAGATGGGCAGGGCTGTAGTACTGTAGTACTGTATCTGGTCTGTAGTAGAGATGGGCAGGGCTGTAGTACTGTAGTACTGTATCTGGTCTGTAGTAGAGATGGGCAGGGCTGTAGTACTGTAGTGCTGTATCTGGTCTGTAGTACAGATGGGCAGGCCTGTAGTACTGTAGTACTGTATCTGGTCTGTAGTAGAGATGGGCAGGGCTGTAGTACTGTAGTACTGTATCTGGTCTGTAGTAGAGATGGGCAGGGCTGTAGTACTGTAGTACTGTATCTGGGCTGTAGTAGAGATGGGCAGGGATGTAGTACTGTAGTACAGTATCTGGTCTGTAGTAGAGATGGGCAGGGCTGTAGTACTGTAGTACTGTATCTGGTCTGTAGTAGAGATCGGCTGGGCTGTAGTACTGTAGTACTGTATCTGGTCTGTAGTAGAGATGGGCAGGGCTGTAGTACTGTAGTACTGTATCTGGTCTGTAGTAGAGATGGGCAGGGCTGTAGTTCTGTAGTATTGTATCTGGTCTGTAGTAGTGATGGGCTGGGCTGTACTACTGTAGTACTGTATCTGGTCTGTAGTAGAGATGGGCAGGGCTGTAGTACTGTATCTGGGCTGTAGTAGAGATGGGCAGGGCTGTAGTACTGCATCTGGGCTGTAGTAGAGATGGGCAGGGCTGTAGTACTGTAGTACTGTATCTGGTCTGTAGTAGAGATGGGCAGGGCTGTAGTACTGTAGTACTGTATCTGGGCTGTAGTAGAGATGGGCAGGGCTGTAGTACTGTAGTACTGTATCTGGGATGTAGTAGAGATGGGCAGGGCTGTAGTACTGTAATACTGTATCTGGTCTGTAATATAGATGGGCAGGGCTGTAGTACTGTAGAACTGTATCTGGGCTGTAGTAGAGATGGGCAGGGCTGTAGTACTGTAGAACTGTATCTGGTCTGTAGTAGAGATGGGCTGGGTTGTAGTATACAGCTGTAGTAGTGTAGTACTGTATCTGGTCTGTAGTAGTGATGGGCTGGGCTGTAGTACTGTAGTACTGTATCTGGTCTGTAGTAGAGATGGGCAGGGCTGTAGTACTGTAGTACTGTATCTGGGCTGTAGTAGAGATGGGCAGGGCTGTAGTACTGTAGTACTGTATCTGGGCTGTAGTAGAGATGGGCAGGGCTGTAGTACTGTATCTGGGCTGTAGTAGAGATGGGCAGGGCTGTAGTACTGTAGTACTGTATCTGGGCTGTAGTAGAGATGGGCAGGGCTGTAGTACTGTAGTACTGTATCTGGGCTGTAGTAGAGATGGGCAGGGCTGTAGTACTGTAGTACTGTATCTGGGCTGTAGTAGAGATGGGCAGGGCTGTAGTACTGTATCTGGGCTGTAGTAGAGATGGGCAGGGCTGTAGTACTGTAGTACTGTATCTGGGCTGTAGTAGAGATGGGCAGGGCTGTAGTACTGTATCTGGGCTGTAGTAGAGATGGGCAGGGCTGTAGTACTGTAGTACTGTATCTGGGCTGTAGTAGAGATGGGCAGGGCTGTAGTACTGTAATACTGTATCTGGTCTGTAATATAGATGGGCAGGGCTGTAGTACTGTAGAACTGTATCTGGGCTGTAGTAGAGATGGGCAGGGCTGTAGTACTGTAGAACTGTATCTGGGCTGTAGTAGAGATGGGCAGGGCTGTAGTACTGTATCTGGTCTGTAGTAGAGATGGGCAGGGCTGTAGTACTGCATCTGGGCTGTAGTAGAGATGGGCAGGGCTGTAGTACTGTAGTACTGTATCTGGTCTGTAGTAGAGATGGGCAGGGCTGTAGTACTGTAGTACTGTAATACTGTATATGTTCTGTAGTAGAGATGGGCAGGGCTGTAGTACTGTAGTACTGTATCTGGTCTGTAGTAGAGATGGGCAGGGCTGTAGTACTGTAGTACTGTATCTGGTCTGTAGTAGAGATGGGCAGGGCTGTAGTACTGTAGTACTGTATCTGGTCTGTAGTAGAGCCAGGCATGGCTGTAGTATACAGCTGTAGTACTGTAGTACTGTAGTACTGTATCTGGTCTGTAGTAGAGATGGGCAGGGCTGTAGTACTGTATCTGGGCTGTAGTAGAGATGGGCAGGGCTGTAGTACTGTAGTCCTGTATCTGGTCTGTAGTAGAGCCGGGCAGGGCTGTAGTACTGTAGTACTGTATCTGGGCTGTAGTAGAGATGGGCAGGGCTGTAGTACTGTAGTACTGTATCTGGGCTGTAGTAGAGATGGGCAGGGCTGTAGTACTGTAGAACTGTATCTGGGCTGTAGTAGAGATGGGCAGGGCTGTAGTACTGTAGTACTGCATCTGGGCTGTAGTAGAGATGGGCAGGGCTGTAGTACTGTAGAACTGTATCTGGGCTGTAGTAGAGATGGGCAGGGCTGTAGTACTGTAGAACTGTATCTGGGCTGTAGTAGAGATGGGCAGGGCTGTAGTACTGTATCTGGGCTGTAGTAGAGATGGGCAGGGCTGTAGTATTGTAGTACTGTATCTGGGCTGTAGTAGAGATGGGCAGGGCTGTAGTACTGTAGTACTGTATCTGGTCTGTAGTAGAGATGGGCAGGGCTGTAGTACTGTAGTACTGTAATACTGTATATGTTCTGTAGTAGAGATGGGCAGGGCTGTAGTACTGTAGTACTGTATCTGGTCTGTAGTAGAGATGGGCAGGGCTGTAGTACTGTAATACTGTATATGTTCTGTAGTAGAGATGGGCAGGGCTGTAGTACTGTAGTACTGTATATGTTCTGTAGTAGAGATGGGCAGGGCTGTAGTATTGTAGTACTGTATCTGGGCTGTAGTAGAGATGGGCAGGGCTGTAGTACTGTAGTCCTGTATCTGGTCTGTAGTAGAGCCAGGCAGGGCTGTAGTACTGTAGTACTGTATCTGGTCTGTAGTAGAGATGGGCAGGGCTGTAGTACTGTAGTACTGTATCTGGTCTGTAGTAGAGCCAGGCATGGCTGTAGTATACAGCTGTAGTACTGTAGTACTGTAGTACTGTATCTGGTCTGTAGTAGAGATGGGCAGGGCTGTAGTACTGTAGAACTGTATCTGGGCTGTAGTAGAGATGGGCAGGGCTGTAGTACTGTATCTGGGCTGTAGTAGAGATGGGCAGGGCTGTAGTACTGTAGTCCTGTATCTGGTCTGTAGTAGAGCCGGGCAGGGCTGTAGTACTGTAGTACTGTATCTGGTCTGTAGTAGAGATGGGCAGGGCTGTAGTACTGTAGTCCTGTATCTGGTCTGTAGTAGAGCCGGGCAGGGCTGTAGTACTGTAGTACTGTATCTGGTCTGTAGTAGAGATGGGCAGGGCTGTAGTACTGTATCTGGGCTGTAGTAGAGATGGGCAGGGCTGTAGTACTGTAGTCCTGTATCTGGTCTGTAGTAGAGATGGGCAGGGTTGTAGTACTGTAGTCCTGTATCTGGTCTGTAGTAGAGCCAGGCATGGCTGTATTATACAGCTGTAGTATTGTAGTATTGTATCTGGTCTGTAGTAGAGATGGGCTGGGCTGTAGTATAAATCTGTAGTACTGCAGTCCTGTATCTGTTTTGTAGTAGAGGTGGGCATGGCTGTAGTATACAGCTGTAGTACTGCAGTACTGTATCTGGTCTGTAGTAGAGATGGGCAGGGCTGTAGTACTGTAGTACTGTATCTGGTCTGTAGTAGAGATGGGCAGGGCTGTAGTACTGTAGTACTGTATCTGGTCTGTAGTACAGATGGGCAGGGCTGTAGTACTGTAGTACTGTATCTGGTCTGTAGTAGAGCCAGGCAGGGCTGTAATATAAAGCTGTAGTATTGTAGTACTGTATCTGGTCTGTAGCAGAGATGGCCAGGGTTGAGGTATAACGCTGTAGTATTGTAGTACTGTATCTGGTCTGTAGTAGAGATGGCCAGGGTTGAGGTATAACACTGTAGTATTGTAGTATTGTATCTGGTCTGTAGTAGAGCCAGGCTGGGCTGTAATATAAAGCTGTAGTATTGTAGTACTGTATCTGGTCTGTAGTAGAGCCAGGCTGGGCTGTAATATAAAGCTGTAGTATTGTAGTATTGTATCTGGTCTGTAGTAGAGCCGGGCTGGGCTGTAGTATAAAGCTGTAGTATTGTAGTACTGTATCTGGTCTGTAGCAGAGATGGCCAGGGTTGAGGTATAACGCTGTAGTATTGTAGTACTGTATCTGGTCTGTAGTAGAGATGGCCAGGGTTGAGGTATAACACTGTAGTATTGTAGTACTGTATCTGGTCTGTAGTAGAGATGGCCAGGGCTGTAGTACTGTAATACTGTATATGTTCTGTAGTAGAGATGGGCAGGGCTGTAGTACTGTAGTACTGTATATGTTCTGTAGTAGAGATGGGCAGGGCTGTAGTATTGTAGTACTGTATCTGGGCTGTAGTAGAGATGGGCAGGGCTGTAGTACTGTAGTCCTGTATCTGGTCTGTAGTAGAGCCGGGCAGGGCTGTAGTACTGTAGTACTGTATCTGGTCTGTAGTAGAGATGGGCAGGGCTGTAGTACTGTAGTACTGTATCTGGTCTGTAGTAGAGCCAGGCATGGCTGTAGTATACAGCTGTAGTACTGTAGTACTGTAGTACTGTATCTGGTCTGTAGTAGAGATGGGCAGGGCTGTAGTACTGTAGAACTGTATCTGGGCTGTAGTAGAGATGGGCAGGGCTGTAGTACTGTATCTGGGCTGTAGTAGAGATGGGCAGGGCTGTAGTACTGTAGTCCTGTATCTGGTCTGTAGTAGAGCCGGGCAGGGCTGTAGTACTGTAGTACTGTATCTGGTCTGTAGTAGAGATGGGCAGGGCTGTAGTACTGTAGTCCTGTATCTGGTCTGTAGTAGAGCCGGGCAGGGCTGTAGTACTGTAGTACTGTATCTGGTCTGTAGTAGAGATGGGCAGGGCTGTAGTACTGTATCTGGGCTGTAGTAGAGATGGGCAGGGCTGTAGTACTGTAGTCCTGTATCTGGTCTGTAGTAGAGATGGGCAGGGCTGTAGTACTGTAGTCCTGTATCTGGTCTGTAGTAGAGCCAGGCATGGCTGTATTATACAGCTGTAGTATTGTAGTATTGTATCTGGTCTGTAGTAGAGATGGGCTGGGCTGTAGTATAAATCTGTAGTACTGCAGTCCTGTATCTGTTTTGTAGTAGAGGTGGGCATGGCTGTAGTATACAGCTGTAGTACTGTAGTACTGTATCTGGTCTGTAGTAGAGATGGGCAGGGCTGTAGTACTGTAGTACTGTATCTGGTCTGTAGTAGAGATGGGCAGGGCTGTAGTACTGTAGTACTGTATCTGGTCTGTAGTACAGATGGGCAGGGCTGTAGTACTGTAGTACTGTATCTGGTCTGTAGTAGAGATGGGCAGGGCTGTAGTACTGTAGTACTGTATCTGGTCTGTAGTAGAGCCAGGCATGGCTGTATTATACAGCTGTAGTATTGTAGTATTGTATCTGGTCTGTAGTATCGATGGGCAGGGCTGTAGTACTGTAGTATTGTATCTGGTCTGTAGTAGAGATCGGCTGGGCTGTAGTATTGTAGTATTGTATCTGGTCTGTAGTAGAGCCAGGCAGGGCTGTAATATAAAGCTGTAGTATTGTAGTACTGTATCTGGTCTGTAGCAGAGATGGCCAGGGTTGAGGTATAACGCTGTAGTATTGTAGTACTGTATCTGGTCTGTAGTAGAGATGGCCAGGGTTGAGGTATAACACTGTAGTATTGTAGTATTGTATCTGGTCTGTAGTAGAGCCAGGCTGGGCTGTAATATAAAGCTGTAGTATTGTAGTATTGTATCTGGTCTGTAGTAGAGCCGGGCTGGGCTGTAGTATAAAGCTGTAGTATTGTAGTACTGTAGCATGTGTCTTTGTGTCTGAGGTAAACCCCTGCTACTGCAGAGCCTTTGTTTCTCAGTGATCGGCTCTAATGCTGCAGCACTAATTGTTTAACACAGAAACACGTCTTTTCTCCCTTGAATGTTTTGGTTTTTATTGTCGCCGATGCATTTATTACAAAACCTTTGTGGATTTGTTCACTCCTCCTTCACCCCGCTTTCCCTCTCTCTCGCTCTCTCTTTCTTTTCCTTATAACCCCTCCCTCTCCAAAATGCTCTCTCCCAAAAAATGGAAATGTGAACATCAGCAGGAAAAGGAATGTCTGGCAAGTTGCATCATTTCGAGAAACAAACCGTGTGAATCCGCGTTTGCCAGTACATTAGCATACACAGTATACAGAAAGACCAGCATGCGTGCTTGTCTCCACAGTAAAAGAGAAACACAAAAAAGAGGTGAACGTTACTCTCCTCTACCCGTGACGGAGGTGTCTAGAAGAGATGGCGCTCTAGGTAAACATGTGATCCCGACAGATCCAAACAAAAGGATGAGCAATGGAGCCGTGTGAATTTGATCGTGTGTCTGTTGTTATGAGTGTGAGTGATGTGTGTGTATGTGTGAACAATATGTGTGCTGCTGTCACGTTCTGACCTTTATTTCCTTTGTTTTGTCTTTATTTAGTATGGTCAGGGCGTGAGTTGGGGTGGGCAGTCTATGTTTTGTGTTTCTATGTTTAGGTTTCTGTTTCGGCCTAGTATGGTTCTCAATCAGAGGCAGGTGTCGTTAGTTGTCTCTGATTGAGAATCATACTTAGGTAGCCTGGGTTGCACTGTTTGTTTGTGGGTGTTTGTCTCCGTGTGAGTGTTTGTCGCCACACGGTACTGTTTCGGTTTTCGTTTTCATCACATCGTTTATTGTTTTGTATTTCAGTGTTCAGTTCGTTTTTAATAAATGGTCATGAACACTTACCACGCTGCATCTTGGTCCGATCTCCTCTTCATATGAAGAGGAAATCTGTCGTTACAGCTGCAGAGTTCCAAGTGAACCATAGGATCAGGAAAAGAGGAAGCCCAGGCATCAATGTTATCATGTGCATCACTATAGCAAGCTGGTATGAATAGTTCTATGTTGATAAGCTATTTCAGAGGCTTTAATGTCCATGGAAGTTGCTCAGCTTCACAAAATGTGTTTGTTTGGGCTTGGGTGTATTGTTTTCAGTTTTTCATCATACTTGACAAAAAAGTAAGCTACATGCAGAACTAAACTGAGTCAAATTGAGGACATTTCCTGGTATATACTTTAGGTGTGTGTGAGGTAGGTCTTTATAGTATGAGAGAGAGAGAGAGAGAGAGAGAGAAAGAAAGAAAGAGTGGACTCTGAGATTGGTCTCGGATTCAAAATCAGAGGACACTTCACTGCTCCATCCTCCCCACCCCCACCCCTCCTCTATCTCCCTCCGCACCTCACCTCCCCATCTCTGCACCCCCACCCCCCCTCTATCTCCCTCCACACCTCACCTCCCCATCTCTGCACCCCCACCCCCCCTCTATCTCCCTCCACACCTCACCTCCCCATCTCTGCCCCCCCACCCCTCCTCTATCTCCCTCCGCACCTCACCTCCCCATCTCTGCCCCCCACCCCACCCCACCCCCACCCCTCCTCTATCTCCCTCTGCACCTCACCTCCTGATCTCTGCCCCCCCACCCCAACCCACCCCTCCTCTATCTCCCTCTGCACCTCACCTCCCCATCTCTGTCCCCCCACCCCACCCCCACCCCTCCTCTATCTCCCTCCGCACCTCACCCCACCCCACCCCCACCCCTCTAGCTCCCTCCGCACCTCACCCCACCCCACTCCCACCCCTCTAGCTCCCTCCGCACCTCACCCCACCCCACCCCTCTATCTTCCTCCGCACCTCACCCCATCCCACCCCTCCTCTATCTCCCTCCGCACCTCACCTCCCCAGGAGGGTACAGCGGCCCTGTACGCCCCAGATAAGACCTACACAGAAGGGGGAGGTATGGGAGTGCGGGGGGAGGGGGGGGTCACCACAATTCAATTCACTCCCCGATAGCGCTATCAGCTTATGCTAATCACCCTGCTAAGTGTTTCAGGACGAGGGAAGCAGACGGGGCGTCATCCTAAAACACACGCCTCCTACTTAACCTGGGCTGTATCGCGATGAGCCCCACTCATTCAAACAGCCCCACTCTTTATTTAAAAGAGAAGACGCGAACGAGGGAACTAGACACAGAGAGATAGAGAAAGAGAGGCCCCCAAATTGATTAATCGTGTCACAGAGTGATGTTAAGCGCAAGTCACAGATCTGGCCTCCTTTTGACCAACTTGTCTTTTTCTAACAGTATTGTTCTGTCATAATGGGGAGGATAGGAGGGGTTTCAGAGGAGATTTGGATGTCTGGCGTGAATACTGAAGGACTGTAATGGGAATGTTAGGATCCATTGTTACCTTGGCTTTCTGCACACGCCAGGTCGATGATAAAGAAGCCTTTAGGCCAAGCTCCCCAGACTGGATTCTAAAGATGAAAACTACCAGGACTTGACTTCTAAATGCACTAGAGGATGAGGGAGATTGAGATAAAAGTCAAAGAATGCTAAGTGACAAATGTAGCTTGTTATACTCTATCAGGAAATATTTCAAGTGTGTATCTCACCCCCTCTCATCCTCTCTCCCCCTCTCCCTCTCCTCCTCTGCATTTCTCTCCAAATGTTGACCTCTTCTTCCTCCTTTTGATCGCTCCTCCTTCTCCCTACTCCTCTTTCTCCACCCCTTTCTTCCCTTTCAGTTCCCCCCCTCTCCTTCTATCTCTCACTCTTCCTCACACCTTTCTCAGATTCATCCCTCTGTCCCCTCATCCTCCTCTTTCTCCTCTGTGTACGACTGACCCTGGTCCCTCAGATGAGGTCACCATCTCTCCCTCTCTCATACCCATCACTGACTCTCATACTCTCATCCCTCCCTCCATCCCTCTCTCCTCTCCTATTTAGATGGAGGGGGCTTTGGTGAACCCTGGGGAGCAGAGGTGAAGTCCTCAGATAGTAACCCCCATTGTGGCCCGACTGGAAATGCATTGTGGGTGGATTTGTCCAGTTTTATGTAAAAGCAATACTCTTTTCACCTGAACTAATACAAGCTGTGGCTTAAGCCCCTTACTGCCATGTGCTGCATTTCTACCCTAATCTCTCTGGCTTCAGCTCCGTCCCCACATACCTCAGGGCACTCACTGATAAAGCCTTAGTTCCCTTTCCTTCTCTAGCACTCCTCTCACTCTCTTCCCTTTTTTCTCTCTCTCTCTCTCTCTCTCTCTCTCTCTCTCTCTCTCTCTCTTTCTCTTTTTATTCTTCAGGACATCGGTGAAGCAGCCTAGCAAAAAATTCAAGTGATCAAGAGATTTAGGTGGAAGAGAGGAAAATCACTGCCCGAATCCCATCTCGAAGAGAAGATGAGAAAGAGTGAGGGAATAAGAAAAAATTAGAGAGGGGGGGAGGAGGATGAAGGGAATTCTCAACTTAGGAGTGTAAAGCAATCCCAACAGGAAGTCACACACCGCACATACATTATAACTGGATTCTGTTGTCTGACTGAGCGAGGAGATTGAGCGACAGGACAGATAAAAGAAGGAACGTTCATGTTCAGAGTAAAACAACCCACACAAGGGAATCTGCTGTAGACAGTAAGCTGGTATGAGAGTGGTGAAGTCAAGCAAAGTGAAGAGGGAGAAAAGGGAAAGCGTCCTCTATCCCCCTTCCTCTCTCTTTCTTATTCTCCCTCTCTTCTTCTCTGATCCTCTACTTTCTACTCCTTCTTTATCATGCAGACACGTCTCCTCTGTCTTGTTCCACTTTCCTTTGACTCCTTGTCCTGGAACAATTTATCAGGTAGGGTGGGGGTCAGCGGGGCAGTATTTAAGGGTACACACAGACTTCCTTTCCTCCCAGAGAGTCAAATATCCACCTTCTTCACCCTGTCCTTGTCTCTTCCCTCCTCTTCTCCATCACCCTGTCCTTGTCTCTTCCCTCCTCTTCTCCATCACCCTGTCCTTGTCTCTTCCCTCCTCTCCTCTCTTCACCCTGTCCTTGTCTCTTCCCTCCTCTTCTCCATCACCCTGTCCTTGTCTCGTCCCTCCTCTCCTCTCTTCACCCTGTCCTTGTCTCGTCCCTCCTCTCCTCTCTTCACCCTGTCCTTGTCTCGTCCCTCCTCTCATCTCTTCACCCTGTCCTTGTCTCTTCCCTCCTCTTCTCCATCACCCTGTCCTTGTCTCTTCCCTCCTCTTCTCCATCACCCTGTCCTTGTCTCGTCCCTCCTCTCCTCTCTTCACCCTGTCCTTGTCTCTTCCCTCCTCTTCTCCATCACCCTGTCCTTGTCTCTTCCCTCCTCTTCTCCATCACCCTGTCCTTGTCTCGTCCCTCCTCTCCTCTCTTCACCCTGTCCTTGTCTCGTCCCTCCTCTTCTCTCTTCACCCTGTCCTTGTCTCGTCCCTCCTCTCCTCTCTTCACCCTGTCCTTGTCTCGTCCCTCCTCTCCTCTCTTCACCCCTTCCTTGTCTCGTCCCTCCTCTCCTCTCCTCTCTTCACCCTGTCCTTGTCTCGTCCCTCCTCTCCTCTCTTCACCCTGTCCTTGTCTCGTCCCTCCTCTCATCTCTTCACCCTGTCCTTGTCTCTTCCCTCCTCTTCTCCATCACCCTGTCCTTGTCTCTTCCCTCCTCTTCTCCATCACCCTGTCCTTGTCTCGTCCCTCCTCTCCTCTCTTCACCCTGTCCTTGTCTCGTCCCTCCTCTCCTCTCTTCACCCTGTCCTTGTCTCGTCCCTCCTCTTCTCTCTTAACCCTGTCCTTGTCTCGTCCCTCCTCTCCTCTCTTCACCCTGTCCTTGTCTCGTCCCTCCTCTCCTCTCTTCACCCTGTCCTTGTCTCTTCCCTCCTCTTCTCCATCACCCTGTCCTTGTCTCTTCCCTCCTCTCCTCTCTCCACCCTGTCCTTGTCTCTTCCCTCCTCTTCTCCATCACCCTGTCCTTGTCTCTTCCCTCCTCTTCTCCATCACCCTGTCCTTGTCTCGTCCCTCCTCTCCTCTCTTTACCCTGTCCTTGTCTCGTCCCTCCTCTCCTCTCTTCACCCTGTCCTTGTCTCGTCCCTCCTCTTCTCTCTTCACCCCGTCCTTGTCTCGTCCCTCCTCTCCTCTCTTCACCCTGTCCTTGTCTCGTCCCTCCTCTCCTCTCTTCACCCTGTCCTTGTCTCGTCCCTCCTCTCATCTCTTCACCCTGTCCTTGTCTCTTCCCTCCTCTTCTCCATCACCCTGTCCTTGTCTCTTCCCTCCTCTTCTCCATCACCCTGTCCTTGTCTCGTCCCTCCTCTCCTCTCTTCACCCTGTCCTTGTCTCGTCCCTCCTCTCCTCTCTTCACCCTGTCCTTGTCTCGTCCCTCCTCTTCTCTCTTCACCCTGTCCTTGTCTCGTCCCTCCTCTCCTCTCTTCACCCTGTCCTTGTCTCGTCCCTCCTCTCCTCTCTTCACCCTGTCCTTGTCTCTTCCCTCCTCTTCTCCATCACCCTGTCCTTGTCTCTTCCCTCCTCTCCTCTCTCCACCCTGTCCTTGTCTCTTCCCTCCTCTTCTCCATCACCCTGTCCTTGTCTCTTCCCTCCTCTTCTCCATCACCCTGTCCTTGTCTCTTCCCTCCTCTCCTCTCTTCACCCTGTCCTTGTCTCGTCCCTCCTCTCCTCTCTTCACCCTGTCCTTGTCTCGTCACTCCTCTCCTCTCCTCTCTTCACCCTGTCCTTGTCTCTTCCCTCCTCTTCTCCATCACCCTGTCCTTGTCTCTTCCCTCCTCTTCTCCATCACCCTGTCCTTGTCTCTTCCCTCCTCTCCTCTCTCCACCCTGTCCTTGTCTCTTCCCTCCTCTTCTCCATCACCCTGTCCTTGTCTCTTCCCTCCTCTTCTCCATCACCCTGTCCTTGTCTCGTCCCTCCTCTCCTCTCTTCACCCTGTCCTTGTCTCGTCCCTCCTCTCCTCTCTTCACCCTGTCCTTGTCTCGTCCCTCCTCTTCTCTCTTCACCCTGTCCTTGTCTCGTCCCTCCTCTCCTCTCTTCACCCTGTCCTTGTCTCGTCCCTCCTCTCCTCTCTTCACCCTGTCCTTGTCTCTTCCCTCCTCTTCTCCATCACCCTGTCCTTGTCTCTTCCCTCCTCTCCTCTCTCCACCCTGTCCTTGTCTCTTCCCTCCTCTTCTCCATCACCCTGTCCTTGTCTCTTCCCTCCTCTTCTCCATCACCCTGTCCTTGTCTCTTCCCTCCTCTCCTCTCTTCACCCTGTCCTTGTCTCGTCCCTCCTCTCCTCTCTTCACCCTGTCCTTGTCTCGTCCCTCCTCTCCTCTCTTCACCCTGTCCTTGTCTCTTCCCTCCTCTTCTCCATCACCCTGTCCTTGTCTCTTCCCTCCTCTTCTCCATCACCCTGTCCTTGTCTCGTCCCTCCTCTCCTCTCTTCACCCTGTCCTTGTCTCTTCCCTCCTCTTCTCCATCACCCTGTCCTTGTCTCTTCCCTCCTCTTCTCCATCACCCTGTCCTTGTCTCGTCCCTCCTCTCCTCTCTTCACCCTGTCCTTGTCTCGTCCCTCCTCTTCTCTCTTCACCCTGTCCTTGTCTCGTCCCTCCTCTCCTCTCTTCACCCTGTCCTTGTCTCGTCCCTCCTCTCCTCTCTTCACCCCTTCCTTGTCTCGTCCCTCCTCTCCTCTCCTCTCTTCACCCTGTCCTTGTCTCGTCCCTCCTCTCCTCTCTTCACCCTGTCCTTGTCTCGTCCCTCCTCTCATCTCTTCACCCTGTCCTTGTCTCTTCCCTCCTCTTCTCCATCACCCTGTCCTTGTCTCTTCCCTCCTCTTCTCCATCACCCTGTCCTTGTCTCGTCCCTCCTCTCCTCTCTTCACCCTGTCCTTGTCTCGTCCCTCCTCTCCTCTCTTCACCCTGTCCTTGTCTCGTCCCTCCTCTTCTCTCTTCACCCTGTCCTTGTCTCGTCCCTCCTCTCCTCTCTTCACCCTGTCCTTGTCTCGTCCCTCCTCTCCTCTCTTCACCCTGTCCTTGTCTCTTCCCTCCTCTTCTCCATCACCCTGTCCTTGTCTCTTCCCTCCTCTCCTCTCTCCACCCTGTCCTTGTCTCTTCCCTCCTCTTCTCCATCACCCTGTCCTTGTCTCTTCCCTCCTCTTCTCCATCACCCTGTCCTTGTCTCGTCCCTCCTCTCCTCTCTTTACCCTGTCCTTGTCTCGTCCCTCCTCTCCTCTCTTCACCCTGTCCTTGTCTCGTCCCTCCTCTTCTCTCTTCACCCCGTCCTTGTCTCGTCCCTCCTCTCCTCTCTTCACCCTGTCCTTGTCTCGTCCCTCCTCTCCTCTCTTCACCCTGTCCTTGTCTCGTCCCTCCTCTCATCTCTTCACCCTGTCCTTGTCTCTTCCCTCCTCTTCTCCATCACCCTGTCCTTGTCTCTTCCCTCCTCTTCTCCATCACCCTGTCCTTGTCTCGTCCCTCCTCTCCTCTCTTCACCCTGTCCTTGTCTCGTCCCTCCTCTCCTCTCTTCACCCTGTCCTTGTCTCGTCCCTCCTCTTCTCTCTTCACCCTGTCCTTGTCTCGTCCCTCCTCTCCTCTCTTCACCCTGTCCTTGTCTCGTCCCTCCTCTCCTCTCTTCACCCTGTCCTTGTCTCTTCCCTCCTCTTCTCCATCACCCTGTCCTTGTCTCTTCCCTCCTCTCCTCTCTCCACCCTGTCCTTGTCTCTTCCCTCCTCTTCTCCATCACCCTGTCCTTGTCTCTTCCCTCCTCTTCTCCATCACCCTGTCCTTGTCTCTTCCCTCCTCTCCTCTCTTCACCCTGTCCTTGTCTCGTCCCTCCTCTCCTCTCTTCACCCTGTCCTTGTCTCGTCACTCCTCTCCTCTCCTCTCTTCACCCTGTCCTTGTCTCTTCCCTCCTCTTCTCCATCACCCTGTCCTTGTCTCTTCCCTCCTCTTCTCCATCACCCTGTCCTTGTCTCTTCCCTCCTCTCCTCTCTCCACCCTGTCCTTGTCTCTTCCCTCCTCTTCTCCATCACCCTGTCCTTGTCTCTTCCCTCCTCTTCTCCATCACCCTGTCCTTGTCTCGTCCCTCCTCTCCTCTCTTCACCCTGTCCTTGTCTCGTCCCTCCTCTCCTCTCTTCACCCTGTCCTTGTCTCGTCCCTCCTCTTCTCTCTTCACCCTGTCCTTGTCTCGTCCCTCCTCTCCTCTCTTCACCCTGTCCTTGTCTCGTCCCTCCTCTCCTCTCTTCACCCTGTCCTTGTCTCTTCCCTCCTCTTCTCCATCACCCTGTCCTTGTCTCTTCCCTCCTCTCCTCTCTCCACCCTGTCCTTGTCTCTTCCCTCCTCTTCTCCATCACCCTGTCCTTGTCTCTTCCCTCCTCTTCTCCATCACCCTGTCCTTGTCTCTTCCCTCCTCTCCTCTCTTCACCCTGTCCTTGTCTCGTCCCTCCTCTCCTCTCTTCACCCTGTCCTTGTCTCGTCACTCCTCTCCTCTCCTCTCTTCACCCTGTCCTTGTCTCGTCACTCCTCTCCTCTCCTCTCTTCACCCTGTCCTTGTCTCTTCCCTCCTCTTCTCCATCACCCTGTCCTTGTCTCTTCCCTCCTCTTCTCCATCACCCTGTCCTTGTCTCTTCCCTCCTCTCCTCTCTCCACCCTGTCCTTGTCTCTTCCCTCCTCTTCTCCATCACCCTGTCCTTGTCTCTTCCCTCCTCTTCTCCATCACCCTGTCCTTGTCTCGTCCCTCCTCTCCTCTCTTCACCCTGTCCTTGTCT
Organism: Oncorhynchus kisutch; assembly: GCF_002021735.2. NCBI lineage: Eukaryota > Metazoa > Chordata > Actinopteri > Salmoniformes > Salmonidae > Oncorhynchus > Oncorhynchus kisutch. The sequence goes on from NC_034192.2 coordinate 8,821,412, forward strand.
CGTCCCTCCTCTCCTCTCTTCACCCTGCCTGCTCTCCTCTCTTTATCTCTCCTCTTGTCCTCCTCTCCTCCTCTCTCTGTTCCTAAGCCTCACATTCAGGATGTGAGTCCATCCTAATTCTAACTACTTTCCTTGAAGGACATCCCCTTGTTGCATCCCTTGCACCTGAAATCTATTCCTCTCCTTTGCCCTTCCCGTTCTACCTACGCTCCTCCATCCTTTCTATCGCCATCACCCAACCCAACTCTCATTTTCCCCTTCTGCTACTTCCTCAGCTTCCAGAGGACTTCCCCTCTCTGTGTTAGGCCCTGGGCTGGTGTGTGGGAGAATCAGGTGAGACATACCAATCTTGGGGGACTTGGTGTTGGGCCTAACAAGAGGGCCTTACATTTGTACAGTATATAAACACATGCGCTACACAGGCACACACACACACACACACACACACATACAGAGACACACACACACACACACACACACACACACACACACACACACACACACACACACACACACACACACACACACACACACACACACACACACACACACACACACACACACACACACACACACACACACACACAGAGACACACAAAATGTATGTGTACTGACACAGTGTTGTTTTGTCAGCTCAGCAGGAACAGCCTCGGAGGGCAGGAGGAGAGGGTAGCACTACCCGGGATCGGAAAACTTCTAGAAGGAGTTAAAACAAGGAGAACAACACCTTGGACAAGATAGGCCCATACATGTCAGCCAGGGGAGTAATCTACAACAGTTATCAAAGTATTCCTCCTAATATCTCCTCCAGCTTCTCCATTACCCCCTCACCACACCCCCTCCTCACTCCCACTCCCCCTCCCATTGTCAGCCCCCCCCCCCCCCCCCCCCGGCAATGTGCAGCAGTGTGATACTGAGAGAGGGCAGTTGAGCCCCACATAAAGACCTGCCCATAATCTCCTCCCATTGACAGGTCCACCTACCCCACCCACTGTGGCCAACACACACACACACATATAGATGTGCACACGCTACGGCACATCCCCACCATGCTATACACACCTACACACACACACACACACACAAACACCTACACACACGCACATGTACGAAGCACACGCACACGCTACGGCACGTCTCCACCATGCTATACACACCTACACATAGACACACACACACACACAAACACACACATACTCCTAGTGAGATGGGTTCTTTAAAGCAGGGGCCGCACCCGGAGTGACACGCTCTATTATAAATAGCCTAATCTATATGGTAATACTGTTGTATTCTACAAGCACAGAATAGGGATAAGATAACATTGTGACTTCAGGGTTCGGACTGCCTTCTATGGTAATTGTTATCAAAGGTTATTCTGGATGACATCGGGGCTGTGTTGTGATTGGCTCTGGCCTGTTATTTATGATATGAATTATGATAACCATGGTGTCTCTTGTCCTCCGCCTCTCTGCCTCTCCGGCAGCCAGATACAATAAATTGCTATCGTTAATCACCTGTTCTTTGTTCCTCCATGATTACCCCTCCGCCACAATAAGAGTTTTATTTAAGGAAGAATATGGATTTGTCATCCACAATATTTGATGTCCTGACATTTCATTTGTTAAAGGGGACGCAGGCTGTATTTGCATTTTATGACTCCCTCTCTTCTCTCTCTCTCTTTACTCACTCGCTCTTTCTCTTCTCCACTCTGCCTCTCCCACCTTCCATCTCTCGTTTATCCATACGGTGTAGGTGTCATTAGTGTATTAGGTAAGGGAAGCAGGGACATATAGGAGAGAAACAGAGGTGATGGATGTTGTCTGGGCTCCCTAGTGGCGCAGCGGTCTAAGGCACTGCATCTCAGTGCTAGAGGCGTCTCTACAGACCCTGGTTTGATTCCAGATCACAATCGGCCGTTGATCACAAGTGATTGCGATTCCAAGCTCTGTCTAGTTGATTGTTGATCATTGCTAGACAGCCATTTTCAAGTCTTGCCATAGATCTTTAAGCCAATTTAAGTCGAAACTGTAATGAGGCCACTCAGGAACATTCAATGTTGTCTTGGTAAGCAACTCCAGTGTAGATTTGGCTTTGTGTTTTAGGTTATTAACCTGCTGACAGGTGGATTTGTCTCCAAGTATCTGTTGGAAGGCAGACTGAAACAGGTTTTCCGCAAGGATTTTGCCTGTGCTTACCCCTATTCCGTTTCTTTTTATCCTAAATAACTCCCTAGTCCTTGCCGATGACAAGCAGACCCCTAACATGATGCAGCCACCACCATGCTTGAAAATATGAAGAGTGTTACTCAGAGATGTGTTGTGTTGGATTTGCCCCAAACATAACGCTATTCAGGACATAAAGCTCATTTGCTGTTTTTTTGCAGTTTTACTTTACTGCCTTCTTGCAATCAAGATGCATGTTTTGGAATATTTTTATGCTGTACATTTTTATGCTTCCTTCTTTTCACTCTGTCATTTAGGTTAGTATTGCAGAGTAACTATAATGTTGTTGATTCATCCTCAGTTTTCTTCTATCACAGCCATTAAACTCTATAACTGTTTTAAAGTCACCATTGGCCTCATGGTGAAATCCCTGAGCGGTTTGGTTCCTTTCCAGAAACTGAGTTAGGAAGGACGCCTGTATCTTTGCAGTGACTGGATGTATTGATACACCATCCAAAGTATAATTAATAACTTCACCATGGTCAAAGTGTCACGCCCTGACCTAAGTTCCTTGTTTATATCTCTATTTTGGTTTGGTCTGGGTGTGAGTTGGGGTGGGCATTCTGTGTTGTTTTTCTATGTTTTCTTTTCTATGTGGTTGGCCTGGTATGGTTCCCAATCAGAGGCAGCTGTCTATCGTTGTCTCTGATTGAGAACCATACTTAGGTAGCCTTTTCCCACCTGGTGTTTGTGGGTAGTTGTTTCCTGTTTTGTGTTTTCACCTTTCAGGACTGTTTCGATTTTCATTTCTTACATTCACTTTGTTATTTTGTATTTTTCGTGTTCTGTTATAATAAATAATCATGGAGACTTACCACGCTGCGCTTTGGTCCGATCCTTCCTACTCCTCATCCGATGAAGAAGAAGATCGTTACACAAAGGGATATTCAATGTCTGCTTTTGATTTATTTTCTACCCATCTACCAATAGGGGACCTTTGCGAAGCATTGGAAACATCCCTGGTCTTTGTGGTTGAATCTGTGTTTGAAATTCACTGCTCGACTGAGGGACCTTACAATTGTCTGTATCTGTTGGGTACAGAGTTGAGGTCAAAAATCATGTTAAACACTATTATTGCACCCATGCAACTTATTATGCGACTTGTTAATCCAGGTTTTACTCCTGAACTTATTTAGGCTTGCCATAACAAAGGGGTTGAATACCTATTGACTCAAGGCATTTCAGCTTTTGCTTTTTAATTAATTTATAAACATTTCTCAAAACAACATTTCCCTTTGACATTTCGGTGTCTCGGCTCCTCTCCTTGTCCGGGCGGCGTTCGGCGGTCGATGTCACCGGCTTTCTAGCCATCACCGCTCCATTTCTCATTTGTTTTGTCTTGTTCCATTACACACCTGGTTTTCATTCCATAATTACTGCATGTATTTCGTCCTCTGTTCCCCATCATGTCTTCGTGTGTAATTGTTTATTGTTATGTGGATTCTGTCAGGCGCTATACTTTTACCATGTTCTGTGTTTTTGACATGTTATTGTTCTTATGTGCTGTCATTTCTGGAACGGAATTAAAGTGTGCCTGTTTACACTCTGCTCTCCTGCACCTGAATCCACCTCTCGTACCCCTGACATTCGGGGTATTGTGTGTCAGGCCAGTGACACAAAATCTCAATGTAATCCATTTTAAATTCAGGCTTTAACACAACGTGGGTAGGGTAGGTCTAACTGGGAGATAAATGTTTTGTAGTGTAGCTATTTCCTCTTCCTGTTTGGCTGGTGCCAGGCGAGCCACCCTGCTGCCACTGAGGAATGTGGATAATGTGGTTGGCCCTAGGCACCAAGAACAGAGCACAGAGACATTAAACACACACACACACCATACACACCATACACACACATACACATATGCACACCCATTCCACCAACGGGAAGAAACTATAACAACATGTAAACATAACAGGAATAGACGTCTTCAAAGACATAACCCTCTGGAAATGACTTTGAATGACTTTGACCTTGTTGGCTTTATTCTACTCAAACACACTTAAACAAACACACACGAAAACACACACGAAAACACACACACACACACACACACACACACACACACACACACACACACACACACACACACACACACACACACACATACACACACACACACACACACACACACACACACACACACACACACACACACACACACACACACACACACACACACACACACACACACACACACACACACACACAGTAGGCCCTTTCCCTCTCAGATCCACCTTCCTCTCACTTGCCTGACCTTCCAGTCCGGGGGGATGGAAAGAGCAGGAGCACTGTGGAACCTTGGGCTGCGAGTTATGCAGGACTGAGCTTTGAATAATTGTCCCGCAATATGAGTGTCTCTGATTAATTGCCTGAGATAAGGTCTGCTTTCCTCCCCCTGCCTGCCCCTTCCTCCCCCCTTAGGCCCCCCTGCCTGCCTGAGCTCTAATAATCAGCCCTGGGTACTGGGAGACAGAGAGATGGAGGGAAGGAGAGAGGGGAGCAGGGGAAGAAACAGGATTGAGAAAGGGAAAGAGAGAAAGTGAGGGAGACAGAGAGAGGTCATGGAGAGAAAGAGAGAGAGTGAGAGCAAGAGGAGAGAGAGTAGAGAGATATGGTAGTGGAGCAGAGAGAGCGAGAGGAAAGAGTAGAAAGAGATAGTGGTGGAACAGAGAGAGGTAAAGAGAGAGAGGAGAAAGTAGAAATAGAGATCATGGTGGAGCAGAGAGAGAGAGGGGAAGAGAGTAGAACGCAAGATAGTGGTGGAGCAAAGAGAGACAGAGGGAAGAGAGTAGAAAGAGAGATAGTGGTGAAACAGAGAGAGGGAAGGAGAGAGAGGAGAGAGTAGAAATAGAGATCATGGTGGAGCAGAGAGAGAGAGGGGGAAGAGAGTAGAAAGAGAGATAGTGGTGGAGCAGAGAGAGACAGGGGGAAGAGAGTAGAAAGCGAGATAGTGGTGGAGCAGAGAGATAGTAGAAAGAGAGATAGTGGTGGAGCAGAGAGAGACAGGGGGAAGAGAGTAGAAAGAGAGATAGTGGTGGAGCAGACTGCCTTACCTGGTTCACCAACTACTTTGCAGACAGAGTTCAGTGTGTCAAATCGGAGGGCATGTTGTCCAGTCCTCTGGCAGTCTCTATGGGGGTGCCACAGGGTTCAATTCTCGGGCCGACTCTTTTCTCTGTATATATCAATGATGTTGCTCTTGCTGCGGGCGATTCCCTGATCCACCTCTATGCAGACGACACCATTCTGTATACTTCTGGCCCTTCCTTGGACACTGTGCTATCTAACCTCCAAATGAGCTTCAATGCCATACAACACTACTTCCGTGGCCTCCAACTGCTCTTAAACGCTAGTAAAACCAAATGCATGCTTTTCAAAAATCGCTGAAGTTGGAGACTTTTTTGTTGTTGAAATATTTACCCCTTTTTCTCCCCAATTTCGTGGTATCAAATTGTTTTAGTAGCTACTATCTTGTCTCATCGCTACAACTCCCGTACGGGCTCGGGAGAGACGAAGGTTGAAAGTCATGTGTCCTCCGATACACAACCCAACCAAGCCGCACTGCTTCTTTACACAACGCCATCCAACCCGGAAGCCAGCCGCACCAATGTGTCGGAGGAAACACCGTGCACCTGGCAACCTTGGTTAGCGCGCACTGTGCCCGGCCCGCCACAGGAGTAGCTGGTGCGCGATGAGACAAGGATATCCCTACCGGCCAAGCCTTCCCTAACCCAGACGACGCTAGGCCAATGGTGCGTTTCCCCACGGACCTCCCGGTCGCGGCCGGTTACGACAAAGCCTGGCCCAAACCCAGAGTCTCTGGTGGCGCAGCTGGCGCTGCAGTACAGCGCCCTTAACCACTGCGCCACCCGGGAGGCCCTTGAAGTTGGAGACTTTTATCTCCCTCACCAACTTCAAACATCTGCTATCTGAGCAGCTAACCGATTGCTGCAGCTGTACATAGTCCATCTGTAAATAGCCCACCCAATTTACCTACCTCATCCCCATACTGTTTTTATTTATTTATTTTTCTGCTCTTTTTTACACCAGTATCTCTACCTGCACATGACCATCTGATCATTTATCACTCCAGTGTTAATCTGCTAAATTGTAATTATACACCTACCTCCTCATGCCTTTTGCACACAATGTATATAGACTCCCCTTTTTTTCTCTACTGTGTTATTGACTTGTTTATTGTTTACTCCATGTGTAACTCTGTGTTGTTGTCTGTTCACACTGCTATGCTTTATCTTGGCCAAGTCGCAGTTGTAAATGAGAACTTGTTCTCAACTGGCCTACCTGGTTAAATAAAGGAGAAATAAAAAATGAAAAAAGAGAGAGAGTAGAAAGAGAGATAGTGGTGGAGCAGAGAGAGACAGAGGGAAGAGAGTAGAAAGCGAGATAGTGCTGGAGCAGAGAGACAGAGGGAAGAGAGTAGAAATAGAGATAGTGGTGGAGCAGAGAGAGACAGGGGAAAGAGAGTAGAAAGCGAGATAGTGGTGGAGCAGAGAGAGACAGAGGGAAGAGAGCAGAAAGAGAGATAGTGGTGGAGCAGAGAGAGACAGAGGGAAGAGAGTAGAAAGCGAGATAGTGCTGGAGCAGAGAGACAGAGGGAAGAGAGTAGAAATAGAGATAGTGGTGGAGCAGAGAGAGACAGGGGAAAGAGAGTAGAAAGCGAGATAGTGGTGGAGCAGAGAGAGACAGAGGGAAGAGAGCAGAAAGAGAGATAGTGGTGGAGCAGAGAGAGACAGGGGGAAGAGAGTAGAAAGAGAGATAGTGGTGGAGCAGAGAGAGACAGAGGGAAGAGAGTAGAAAGCGAGATAGTGGTGGAGCAGAGAGAGAGTAGAAAGAGATAGTGGTGGAGCAGAGAGAGAGTAGAAAGAGAGATAGTGGTGGAGCAGAGAGAGAGTAGAAAGAGATAGTCGTGGAGCAGAGAGAGAGTAGAAAGACAGATAGTGGTGGAGCAGAGAGAGAGTAGAAAGACAGATAGTGGTGGAGCAGAGAGAGACAGAGGGAAGAGAGTAGAAAGCGAGATAGTGGTGGAGCAGAGAGAGAGTAGAAAGAGAGATAGTGGTGGAGCAGAGAGAGACAGAGGGAAGAGAGCAGAAAGAGAGATAGTGGTGGAGCAGAGAGAGACAGGGGGAAGAGAGTAGAAAGAGAGATAGTGGTGGAGCAGAGAGAGACAGAGGGAAGAGAGTAGAAAGCGAGATAGTGGTGGAGCAGAGAGAGAGTAGAAAGAGATAGTGGTGGAGCAGAGAGAGAGTAGAAAGAGAGATAGTGGTGGAGCAGAGAGAGAGTAGAAAGAGATAGTCGTGGAGCAGAGAGAGAGTAGAAAGACAGATAGTGGTGGAGCAGAGAGAGAGTAGAAAGACAGATAGTGGTGGAGCAGAGAGAGACAGAGCGAAGAGAGTAGAAAGCGAGATAGTGGTGGAGCAGAGAGAGAGTAGAAAGAGATAGTCGTGGAGCAGAGAGAGAGTAGAAAGACAGATACTGGTGGAACAGAGAGAGAGTAGAAAGACAGATAGTGGTGGAGCAGAGAGAGACAGAGGGAAGAGAGTAGAAAGCGAGATAGTGGTGGAGCAGAGAGAGAGTAGAAAGAGAGATAGTGGTGGAGCAGAGAGAGACAGAGGGAAGAGAGTAGAAAGCGAGATAGTGGTGGAGCAGAGAGAGAGTAGAAAGCGAGATAGTGGTGGAGCAGAGAGAGAGTAGAAAGAGATAGTGGTGGAGCAGAGAGAGACAGGGGGAAGAGAGTAGAAAGAGCGATAGTGGTGGAGCAGAGAGCAAGTAGAAAGAGAGATAGTGGTGGAGCAGAGAGAGACAGGGGGAAGAGAGTAGAAAGAGAGATAGTGGTGGAGCAGAGAGAGAGTAGAAAGAGAGATAGTGGTGGAGCAGAGAGAGACAGGGGGAAGAGAGTAGAAAGAGAGATAGTGGTGGAGCAGAGAGAGACAGAGGGAAGAGAGATAGTGGTGGAGCAGAGAGAGACAGAGGGAAGAGAGTAGAAAGAGAGATAGTGGTGGAGCAGAGAGAGAGTAGAAAGAGAGATAGTGGTGGAGCAGAGAGCGAGAGTAGAAAGAGAGATAGTGGTGGAGCAGAGAGAGACAGGGGGAAGAGAGTAGAAAGAGAGATAGTGGTGGAGCAGAGAGCGAGAGTAGAAAGAGAGATAGTGGTGGAGCAGAGAGCGAGAGTAGAAAGAGAGATAGTGGTGGAGCAGAGAGAGAGAGAGAGAGACACCATTTTACTGACCTTTTCATCATAGATTATGAGGATGACAGTTATAATTACTTAACAATTACAAAGCCCCTCATTACGGGTGAAGGCACAATCAGCAATGCCATGAATAACTTAGTCAAAAATAACAACATATTTACAAGCTAACAAATACATACATGAAATACTTTGTAAAGGTGAATATGAGTGTAGACTAAAAGAGCAGGTGACATAGATTTCTTGACACTGCTAACTACACACTGCTCTTTCACTTTGAAATAACTTTATAGACAGTCGTTTGAGGGATGAGCAACATTGAGGCAGCCAGGCAGTTGGGCCATGTGGCGGGGGCTTACGTGACCAACTCTCCTCTCCCCCCATAACACCATGAGGCGATAGTGACTTGACTTTGTTGAACTGAGTATTTACACATCAAAACTCCCTTCTCCCATCTGTCCCCCAACCAACCGCCCAGTAAAGCATGAAACAGACAAGAAGGCATTTCCTGAGGAAAAATAAATAAACAAAACAAGGAAGTGAAAAGAGTTATAATGGAAGCAGACTAACTGTGTGTAGCCACATTTACTGGTAATCAGACAGGACCCTTTGTAGTGTTACAATATAACAGTGAGCCTGAACCAGTGAAGTAGGAATGCAGATGTACACATACACACACACACACACACGTCGTTACTCACACACACACACACACACGCACGTACGTACGCACACACACACAACAGAGTTCACACTAACTTAGATATACCTCGCCTTCCATTTCAGAGGGTATACAGTAGACAGAAAGGGAAAGAGGGGGTAAAGCTGGAGAGAGAGATGGTTGGAGAAGAAAGCAGAGGGTACACTAGACTCCCAGCTAAAGGTAAACCCACTGCTTCATACTGTGATTTACTGCAGAGCCTTGGGGGCAAACTGCCTTTGAAGTGCTCCAAAATGTCAAATCAATTATTACTTATATCAAATAAAAATTTCAATTTACAGCTTTCATGCTAATCGGTAACTTTTCATGATGGGGGAGGAAAGAAATGCTATTTGAGACGATTTGAGTCTCAGTTTTCTTTTTGATACGATTCTTCTACTCATTCAACTGAAGATATGCTGATTGGAATAAAGTTGTTGATGATTCTGTCTTTCCTTTCTGCCCTTTCTTTGTGTAGTAATGTCTCGACAAAGGCAAAAATCTATTTGCTAGCATAATACTCCTCATCAATTGGAACGCTGCCATAATGATGTTCTACACCTGAGTGTGTGTGGGATGGTGAGCAACGTTAAGATAGAGAAGTGTGGAACAATACCTAGTGGTCGTGATTCATTAGGTCCTAATGCAGATAGATGAATAAAGAGTGAATTATACACCGTTCTCACTAATGGCTCTGAAAATAGGCCGCTCGGTCGCTCCACCAAACGCCCTCCACACGTCTCTGCACCACAAAGGACTTTGTTCGACTTCAGGGGAGTGGAAGACGTGATGTGTGGGGTTATTCTGAATTACTTGTTACTGATGATAGTGTAGTAGTAGTAGTAGTAGTAGCAGTAGCAGTAGTAGTAGTAGTAGTAGTAGTAGTAGTAGTAGTAGTAGTAGCAGTAGTAATAATAGTAGTTGTAGTATTAACAGTAGTAGTAGCAGTAGTAGTAGTAATAGTTGTAGTAGTAGTAGCAGAAGTAGCAGCAGTAGTAGTAGTAGTAATAGTCTAGTAGTAGTCATAGTAGTAGTAGTAGCAGTAGTAGTAGTAGTAGTAGTAGTAGTAGTAGCAGTAGCAGTAGTAATAATAGTAGTTGTAGTAGTCATAGTAGTAGTAGTAGCAGTAGTAGTAGTAGTAGTAGTAGTAGTAGTAGCAGTATCAGTAGTAATAATAGTAGTTGTAGTATTAACAGTAGTAGTAGCAGTAGTAGTAGTAATAGTTGTAGTAGTAGTAGCAGAAGTAGCAGCAGTAGTAGTAGTAGTAATAGTCTAGTAGTAGTAGTAGCAGCAGTAGTAGTAGTAGCTGTAGTAGTAGCAGTAGTGGTAGTAGCAGTAGTAGTAGTAGTGGCAGTAGTATCTATAGTAGTAGTACTAGTAGCAGCAGTAGTAGTATTAATAGTAGAAGTAGCAGTAGCAGTAGTAGTAGTAGTAGCTATAGTAGTAGTAGTGGTAGTAGTATCTATAGTAGTAGTAGCAGTAGTAGTAGTAGTAGTATTAGCTATAGTAGTAGTAGTAGTAGTAGTAGCACTAGTAGTAGTAGCAGCAGTAGTAGTAGTAGCTGTAGTAGTAGTAGTGGCAGTAGTAGTAGTAGTAATAGTAGTAGTAGCTGTAGTAGTAGTAGCAGCAGTAGTAGTAGTAGATGTAGTAGTGGTAGTAGTGGTAGTAGTATCTATAGTAGTAGTAGTAGTAGCAGTAGTAGCAGTTGTAGTAGTAGCAGCAGTAGTAGTAGTAGCTGTAGTAGTAGTAGTAGCAGCAGCAGTAGTAGTAGTAGTGGTAGTAGTATCTATAGAGGTAGTAGTTGTAGTAGTAGTAGTAGTAGTAGGAGTGGTAGTAGTATCTATAGTAGTAGTAGTATATATAGGAGTAGTAGTAGTAGTAGTAGTAGTAGTATCTATAGTAGTAGTAATAGTAGTAGTAGTAGTAGTAGTAGTAGTAGTAGTATCATTAGTAGTAGTAGTAGTAATAATAGTAGTTGTAGTATTAACAGTAGTAGTAGCAGTAGTAGTAGTAGTAGTCATAGTAGTAGTAGTAGTCATAGTAGTAGTAGTAGTAGTAGTAGTAGTAGTAGCATTAGTAGTAGTAGTAGTAGTAGCAGTAGCAGTAGTAATACTAGTAGTTGTAGTATTAACAGTAGTAGTAGCAGTAGTAGTAGTAGTAGTCATAGTAGTAGTAGTAGTCATAGTAGTAGTAGTAGTAGTAGTAGTAGCAGTAGTAGTAGTAGTAATAGTTCTAGTAGTAGCAGCAGAACTAGCAGCAGTAGTAGTATTAGTTGTAGTAGTAATAGTAGTAGTAGTAGTATCAGCAGTAGTAGTAGTAGCTGTAGTAGTAGTAGTAGTGGTAGTAGCAGTAGTAGTAGTAGTAGTGGCAGTAGTATCTATAGTGGTAGTAGTAGTAGTAGTAGCAGTAGTAGCAGTAGTAGTAGTAGCAGCAGTAGTAGTAGTAGTAGTAGCTGTAGTAGTAGTAGTAGCAACAGTAGTAGTAGTAGTAGTATATATAGTAGTAGTGGTAGTTCAGTAGTAGTACTAGTAGCTATAGTAGTCGTAGTAGTAGCTATAGTAGTAGTAGTGGTAGCTATAGTAGTAGTAGTAGTAGTAGTACTAGCTGTAGTAGTAGTAGTAGTAGCAGCAGCAGTAGTAGTAGTAGTAGTAGTAGTAGCTGAGGTAGTAGTAGTAGTAGTAGTAGTAGTAGTAGTAGTAGCAGTAGTGGTAGTGGTAGTTGTAGCTATAGTAGTAGTAGTAGTAGTAGTAGTAGTAGTAGTAGCAGTAGTGGTAGTGGTAGTTGTAGCTATAGTAGTAGTATTAGTAGCAGTAGTAGTAGTAGTAGTAGTAGTAGTAGTAGTAGCTGTAGTAGTAGTTGTAGTAGTAGGTATTAGACACTGTAGTGTGGAATGTAGCTTCTGTCTCTGTGATTAAAGCAGGGCATCTATATACAGTATGTGGGCCAGTATAAGACTATCACAGACTAGTTAGTTTAATACCCACATTTCTCTCATTTTTGGATTCATAAAAAATCTGTAGTTTCATAATCTCCTCCAGTGGTTTAATGTTTAATCTCTCATGCTATAAACCCAGACTGTCTCTGCGCCTATTCCTCCAGCCCAAACAGAGCAGGGGTAGGAACAGAACCACACGTAGAGGAGGACAGAGAGGGTGAGAGGGATGCAGGGGGAAAGAATGGTAGCAAGGGTAACCCCCAACCCCATCCAAACCCAACCTAGTCAGACTGACTCCTGGGCTGGGGCAGCAGTAGACTGAAGCTGGGGGACACGGGAGAGAGATGGGGAGAGAGGAGGGGTTGCATGGAGGGTGTATCGAGGCAGATACACAGCCAAGCACCCACATCTCCTGTGTGAGCACTATGCACGCACCCTCTCATTCACCCTCTCTCTGCCTCCTTCCCTGTGCACTCAGGGTGGAATAACATACCTTTTATGTCCTCCCTCTCCCTCCCTCTCTCTAACGAGATGAGGGGCCCTGATAGTGCTTGTGATTACAGAACCGCAGTAGGACCCAGCCTTCCCCCAAAACAAAGTGTTTTTCAGCTTCTGTTTTTTCAGGGCCTGGCGCCACCCGGAGAAGAGTAAACAATAAACATTGGCCAACGGAGGCCCCAAGCTTTTTATACCTGATTCATGGACAGTTATACACACATATTCACACGTATGCACACGTACACATCAACACAAGTAGACAGTCGAAACACCCCCACACACACTCATAGTGTAACACTGTGAGTAATCTGATGTGTATTCAGACTGTGCAGGTGAGGTGATGAGGTGACGGGTTCGAACGCCGCGTGCTTCCTGTCGCACTGTCATCATCCTCATGCACACAATTACACACACACACACGCACATACACACAAACACATTTTTAAAAGGTAGGCTTTTCCGTGTCTTATCTCCATCACCTGCTCTCTGTTCACTCAGCAGCAGATCTATCATAACAACCAGTGTTACCCCCAATATACTGTAACACACACACACACACACACACACACACACACACACGCTCCCTTTCTGGGGTTGACGCAAATAACCTGAAGGGAGAAAACATGAACTTTCTCACATAATTGTAACTGTCTATTTATTATAATATATGACATTTACCAGATGCTTTTATTTCCAAAGCAACGTAATATCATGCGTGCTTACATTTTACATGTGGGTGGCACCAGGAATCAAACCCACAACCGTAGCGGAGCATGCCCCATGCTCTACCAACCGAGCCATTCAGGACCACAAATTCAACTAAAATAAAAGATGACCGTAATATTTAACAAAATTGTGTGTGTGTTTGTTTGTGTGCGTCTGTGCGTGTGAGAGTGTTTCAAAAAACAACCGTCCATCGACAGGGCCCTGCTATCTATACATCTCTCCCTGCCTGGCTCGCGGCCCCACTATGTAAAAGTTGTTCTGTTAAACGGTGGACTCACAGCAAATTGACTATTACTTCAAAAGTGACTTATGATTAAGGCTCGGAGTGATTAGGGGCTGTTAAGAGGGAGCCACTTGAGCCTTGCCAGTGAACCCGTGAAGGAATGCCGCTCAGGCTGGGCTGGGCAGGGGGTGGGAGGGGGTATCGCCAGGGGAGAGAAGGAGAAAATCCCACAGAGGCAACGGCCAGGCAGCGCAGTGCAGAGAGAGAGAGAGATGTCGGCCCCCGCAACACAACACACACACATTCGCAGGGAACACACACACACACACAGAAAACCCACAGACGCATACAGACACACACCGTTCACCTGGTCAATATACGGGTCACATTCTGCTGGGAGACAATCACAGCTCAGAGAGACACAGAAAGGGAAAGAGATAATTGGACATAAAATAACAAATTTAATCCCACACACGCACGCATACACACACTCACACACATAAAGACAGACATGTAACACAGTGGGAGACTCACACAGTGGCTCAAAGACACAAATGTACACATAAAACAACTTGTAAGAAAATCATTAGCTAAGCACATCAGGGGAAAAAGACCTCCAAACGATTTCATTGCATTTCAATTGTTTCCAGATTTTTCAACTGTTCAGGACTAAACTGTGGTTGCCTGCTCTCCCCCTTCATCTCCACATCAAAAGGGTGACAGAGAGAGAGAGACAGGGACAGAGGGAACGACAGAAAGCAAGAGAGAGAGAGAGTCTGGCAGAGGGAGAGAGAGCACGGCCGGCCTTATACGCCAGTCTAATGGAAGTAATAAGCGTCTATCTCAGGCAATTAAGTCTGCATCCGATGCTTATCCTTCCCCGCAGTTCCACAGTGCCATCTAAAGAAAATGTTTGCGTTTGAAAAACTCCATCAAATAAACAAGATAAGGGGGAGAACACGTATGTGTTACGGTGGCGTATCGTGTCCGACCTCATCTCTGCTCTAGCGGGGATAAGTGGACTCTGAAGCCGCCATTAACGGGTAGCGGTTAGAGCTGGTCAATCCGGTACCGGTTGTTCCATACAGGGCTGATTTACATAGAGAGGGAGGGGAGATAGTGAAAACCGGTAAATGACATCAACACAGCACAGCGACAGACAATGTAGCAGGCGTTGGTGACTTTCAATGTAGGCGTATAGACAGCAAGGTATGTGTACACAACAATGAATACACATAAACATGCACAGTACACACGTCATTACATATGGACATATGCAAATTAGCACCTAGGTTGGATTTAGAGAAATAGAATGAGGGACAGACTTGGAGTTCTCCTTAGAGTCACAACGTGATACAATGACTTGGCACAATGATGTCACTTCCCATCATATCAACTGGCAGTAGTATCTACTTTAATCATCAGGTCACATCTGGAACTTTCTCTGCACCAGCATCGCTTGCCCAATGGGATTGCAGACAATAATACAGTATTTCTCACATACAGATAGATGTAAACACACACGCACATTGAGTACTATAATCACATGTAGTATATGAAGTGTTTTGATAAGGTGTACCATATAATTGGATTCTGTATGTTTTCTTTCTGGTCGGGACATGGAGGCCAAACCAACATTGGGAGGTCCATGTGACTGCGAGCTCCCGTGGGGTCACGGCGAGGTCATAACCCCTGTGAGAGTGTCTCAGAGGTCAGGGGGTGGGGTCGACAAGAGGGGAACGTTATCCAAAGCACCAGTGTTTATTTGTTTAATTTTCCATCTAATTCTGGTGTCTGCCTCTGATCAAGATTACTATGGATTACTAGTAGAGAAGAGAGGAAGGGAGAAAGAGAAGAATGGTCAAAAAGTGGGAATGGGGAATCAGAGAGAAAGAGGGCGATAGAGAAAGGGGGAGGAAGAGGGAGAGCCTACTGCTTCAAATTAGACTGGATAAATAATCCGACTTTACCTCTGTAAACATGGTACTTTAAACTTGTTGTCAAAAGTAAAATAAACCTTACAAATCAGAAAAACACTCTCTGGCAGTACAACTGACAGGGATTTAAATTCACATGAAGGTCACTTGAAGTGTCAAGAATTTCTCTCCTCTCCTTCCTCTCTCTTTTCTCACTCATTCTATACCTCTCTAGACAGACAAACTTGAGAGCTGTGGTAAAACAAATATCCAGACATGGAAATGAAATTACTTATTGGCTGGTAGTGCCCCTAAAACAGTTAGAAAATAAAATGCAGAATGATATATATATGTACACCACATAATCATAAGTATGTGGACACCTGCTCGTCAAACGTCTCTCTTCTGGGAAGGCTTTCCACTAGATGTTGAAACATTGCTGCGGGGACTTCCATTCAGCCACAAGAGCATTAGTGAGGTCGGGCACTGATGTTGGGTGATTAGGCCTGGCTCGCAGTCGGCGTTCCAATTCATCCCAAAGGTGTTCGATGGAGTTGCGGTCAGGGCTCAGTTCTTCTCTCAGTTCTTCCACAACGATCTCTGCAAACCATTTGAGTATTGACCTCGCTTAGTGCACGGGGCATTGTCATGCTGAAACAGGAAATGGGCCTTCCGCAAACTTTTGCCACAAAGTTAGAAGCACAGAATCGTCTACGATGTCATTGTTTGCTGTAGCGTTAAGATTTCCATTCACAGTAACTAAGAGGCCTAGCCGAACCATGAAAACAGCCCCAGACAATTATTCCTGGAACTATGCATTGGGGCAGGTAGCGTTCTCCTGGCATGAGCCAAACTCAAATTGGTCCGTCAGATTGCGAGATGGTGAAGCGTGATTGATCACTCCAGAGAAAGTGTTTCCACTGCTCCAGAGTTCAATGGTGGTGAGTTTTACAGCACTCCAGCCAACACTTGGCATTGTGCATTGAGATCTGAGGCTTGTGTGTGGCTGTTGAAACCCATTTCATGATGAACAGTTCTTGTGCTAACGTTGCTTCCAGAGGCAGTTTGAAACGCAGTAGTGAATATTGCAATCGAGGACAGGCGGTTTTTACACGCTACGCACTTCAGCTCTTGGGGGTCCCGTTCTGTGAGCTTGTGTGTCTTACTCCTTCGCGGCTGAGATGTTGCTGCTCCTAGAAGTTTCCACTTCACAATAACACGACCAGTTAGGCCATTCTACTGCCAATGTTTGTCTATGGAGATTGCATGGCTGTGTGCTCGATTTTATACATAGTCAAATCCATTTTTTTATATTTGTAATTTATTTAACTAGGAAAGTCAGTTAAAAACAAATTATTTTTGTAGTTTGAGTAATTACACTATATATATGTTTTTTAACATACATCAAACTAAGCTAATTCATTGTCTGAGAGGTGGTCGAACCGTACTGTTACCATGTACGGTTCTCTCCACCTGAGTGGAAGGACCGGTGACAGACTGGTAGAACTGGTGACAGCAGTGCCATTTTAGCTCAGTCAGTGAACTCCTCACCCCCCTGAGTACAAAGGAAACGAGGGAAAAACGAGGGAGAGAGAGGAGGAGTAACTGCTGGTGGCCCGTACCCACATGTGGAACGTGTACAAAAGGGTAGACATTTTTTCCCCCTCCGTGGCTGAGGCAACACAACAATACGCTTAATTTGCTGTAGGTGAGTGGGTGTGTGTCCGAGTTGCTACCTGTGTGTGTGTGTGTGTGTGTGTGTGCGTGCGTGTGTGCGTGTTTGTGTGTATGGAGAGCCCAAACGCTTCGGCGCCAGCAGTCTGCCCTTCCCCTGAGAACGTAACGGCTGAGCGCCGTCAGAGAGAGAGAAAGAGCGAGACAGAGACAGAGAGACAGAGAGAAACAAAAGAGAAACTAAATAAGTAGGTGGCATGGGGAAGTAGCCAGCCCATCACCTTGCTACGGAAGGCACCAGGTAAAGAATTCTGGGAGTGACGCCAGTGACGATGCTTTGCCCTCCCGAACACCACCGTGACTCGGCTAACTGTGATATGGTTCACTAACATGGTGAACTCTCTCTAACTGGGTTGACTCCCCTGACTAACACTGAGTAACAATTCAGACTCCCCATAGCGCCTGTTTGTGAGTTCTGCTTACTCATCAATGCCAGTATCACACCTACTGTACAGACATAAGGGCTTTTTAAAAGCTGAACTGATGTATTTTAATGCAGTGTTATGAGGGTCCTCACACAATTCTGAGCGCTCCTTCAAATGAATCCCTCTCTATCTCCCTACTGGACTCTCTACTGGCTCTACTCTTCCCCAAAGCTACAGTCAGATTACCCTATTGGCCCATACCAGCATAGGAAAACAGTCTTAAGAGGAAATAAATGACTGTATTAAAGAGAGAGAATTGGAAAGAGCGGCGAACTCCTAAAACCCTTCCTGCTTACTCCATCAGAAACAGTACTTCTGCTGAGCACGGCACAATACTCACGCCAAAACATTTACCCACAATCCCATTGGCCTCCATCCCTCCGTGTAGCAAGTTCCACTTCATTTCATCCATTTTGATTTGAAACCGTTTTCTGTTTTTAAAACAAGGGAACCGTTACACGCTAAGTTCAATCTCACAGAGAAACAGAGTTTGAGTTAAGAACATGCTCCAGCAAGCCAAAGAACACTGAAACCCTATTAGGTGTCCGGCTCACTCTTTCTTTTCATTTGGGTGATGATAACTGATTAAAAACACTGCTTTTAAGACTAACTAGTCCAACAAATCTATGAGTGAAAATATTTGTTCCTATATTCATACATCCCTTCTGACTCCTCTGAGTCTGTCTCCATCCTGGCCATCTAGCTGGTAAAGTTGGGTTGACCTCTCATCGTTGGAGTTAAACACACTCAACACATGCCCGTTGGGCCAACGCCACATTCTTGCCACTCCGCCGTGTCAATACGCCTCATTCTAATATTCAGCTCTCTTCAGAGCATCCAAGTCAAACATGTTTATTCTAAAACACACCCCTGCCAAAACAACAGCACCGTTGTTCAGACGGCTCGCATTCCCTCGACCACGTTTCAAGCCAGTCCCACTTCAGGTTATTATGGGCTATAAATGTAACCGCCGGTTACCAGGGCTAGAATGTCACTGTTGTTTGCCCTCGTTAAGGACACATAATTAGCTCATTTACATCTCATTTCCTCCCCGAAATCGGAAGCAATTGCGCACCTCCTCAGCCCACACCATCCTTCCCTGCCTGCCTGACAAAAATAACCCTCGCCCCCGACGATTACACACTCATCATCCAATCAGCTCCCGGGCTGCATGTTTCTGAGGAAAAGCTCCCTGGAACGGGGATTGGAGACGGCCGGGAAGAACGTGTGGAAAAATATCATGGGAACTGGGATGACTTAGACAGGAAACTGGTGTTCCATTTCCTGGGCGGGGCACTGTTCTGTTAAATGGCTAACAACTACTGCTCTACCTCTCCCACAGACGATCCACATGGACTCTACGCCCATCCACAGGGCTTTACCCACTTAGACACACACACAAACTCACATACACATACTCACATACACCCTCACTCACACACTCATTACCTACCCCACGCACTTACACCCACACACACACACACCCTCACAGCTACCCTGCTGCTAAAATGAAATTGTATTTATTACTTCCATTATGCTGCTGTTCATTGACTATTGATTGCAATTACATTAGTATCTATATATTTATCCTGCTACTGGTCACTATTACTCCTGTTACATGTATATATTGCCATGAGAATACGATAAGTATCTATATGTTGCTGCTACCAGTCACTTTTCAGCCCTGTTTACATGTACATCCTGCAACCAGTCACTTTTCAGCCCTGTTTACATGTATATCCTGCTACCAGTCACTTTTCAGCCCTGTTTACATGTATATCCTGCTACCAGTCACTTTTCAGCCCTGTTTACATGTATATCCTGCTACCAGTCACTTTTCAGCCTTGTTTACATGTATATCCTGCTACCAGTCACTTTTCAGCCCTGTTTACATGTATATCCTGCTACCAGTCACTTTTCAGCCCTGTTTAAATGTATATCCTGCTACCAGTCACTTTTCAGCCCTGTTTACATGTATATCCTGCTACCAGTCACTTTTCAGCCCTGTTTACATGTATATCCTACTACCAGTCACTTTTCAGCCCTGTTTACATGTATATCCTACTACCAGTCACTTTTCAGCCCTGTTTACATGTATATCCTGCTACCAGTCACGTTTCAGCCCTGTTTACATGTATATCCTGCTACCATTCACTTTTCAGCCTTGTTTACATGTATATCCTGCTACCAGTCACTTTTCAGCCTTGTTTACTTGTATATCCTGCTACCAGTCACTTTTCAGCCTTGTTTACTTGTATATCCTGCTACCAGTCACGTTTCAGCCCTGGTTACATGTATATCCTGCTACCAGTCACTTTTCAGCCCTGTTTACATGTATATCCTGCTACCATTCACTTTTCAGCCTTGTTTACATGTATATCCTGCCACCAGTCACTTTTCAGCCCTGTTTACATGTATATCCTGCTACCAGTCACGTTTCAGCCATGTTTACATGTATATCCTGCTACCAGTCACTTTTCAGCCCTGTTTACATGTATATCCTGCTACCAGTCACTTTTCAGCCCTGTTTACATGTATATCCTACTACCAGTCACTTTTCAGCCCTGTTTAAATGTATATCCTGCTACCAGTCACTTTTCAGCCTTGTTTACTTGTATATCCTGCTACCAGTCACGTTTCAGCCCTGTTTACATGTATATCCTGCTACCAGTCACGTTTCAGCCCTGTTTACATGTATATCCTGCTACCATTCACTTTTCAGCCTTGTTTACATGTATATCCTGCCACCAGTCACTTTTCAGCCCTGTTTACATGTATATCCTGCTACCAGTCACGTTTCAGCCATGTTTACATGTATATCCTGCTACCAGTCACTTTTCAGCCCTGTTTACATGTATATCCTGCTACCAGTCACTTTTCAGCCCTGTTTACATGTATATCCTGCTACCATTCACTTTTCAGCCCTGTTTACATGTATATCCTGCTACCAGTCACTTTTCAGCCCTGTTTACATGTATATCCTGCTACCAGTCACTTTTCAGCCCTGTTTACATGTATATCCTGCTACCAGTCACTTTTCAGCCCTGTTTACATGTATATCCTGCTACCATTCACTTTTCAGCCCTGTTTACATGTATATCCTGCTACCAGTCACTTTTCAGCCCTGTTTACATGTATATCCTGCTACCAGTCACTTTTCAGCCCTGTTTACATGTATATCCTGCTACCAGTCACTTTTCAGCCCTGTTTACATGTATATCCTGCTACCAGCCACTTTTCAGCCCTGTTTACATGTATATCCTGCTACCATTCACTTTTCAGCCCTGTTTACATGTATATCCTGCTACCAGTCACTTTTCAGCCCTGTTTACATGTATATCCTGCTACCAGTCACTTTTCAGCCCTGTTTACATGTATATCCTGCTACCAGTCACTTTTCAGCCCTGTCTACATGTATATCCTGCTACCAGTCACTTTTCAGCCCTGTTTACATGTATATCCTGCTACCAGTCACTTTTCAGCCCTGTTTACATGTATATCCTGCTACCAGCCACTTTTCAGCCCTGTTTACATGTATATCCTACTACCAGTCACTTTTCAGCCCTGTTTAAATGTATATCCTGCTACCAGTCACTTTTCAGCCCTGTTTACATGTATATCCTGCTACCAGTCACTTTGCAGCCCTGTTTACATGTATATCCTGCTACCAGTCACTTTTCAGCCCTGTTTACATGTATATCCTGCTACCAGTCACTTTTCAGCCCTGTTTACAAGTATATCCTGCTACCAGTCACTTTTCAGCCTTGTTTACTTGTATATCCTGCTACCAGTCACTTTTCAGCCCTGTTTACATGTATATCCTGCTACCAGTCACTTTTCAGCCCTGTTTACATGTATATCCTACTACCAGTCACTTTTCAGCCCTGTTTAAATGTATATCCTGCTACCAGTCACTTTTCAGCCCTGTTTACATGTATATCCTGCTACCAGTCACTTTGCAGCCCTGTTTACATGTATATCCTGCTACCATTCACTTTCCAGCCCTGTTTACATGTATATCCTGCTACCAGTCACTTTTCAGCCCTGTTTACATGTATATCCTGCTACCAGTCACTTTTCAGCCCTGTTTACATGTATATCCTGCTACCAGTCACTTTTCAGCCCTGTTTACATGTATATCCTGCTACCATTCACTTTTTAGCCCTGTTTACATGTATATCCTGCTACCATTCACTTTTCAGCCCTGTTTACATGTATATCCTGCTACCAGTCACTTTTCAGCCCTGTTTACATGTATATCCTGCTACCAGTCACTTTTCAGCCCTGTTTACATGTATATCCTGCTACCAGTCACTTTTCAGCCCTGTTTACATGTATATCCTGCTACCAGCCACTTTTCAGCCCTGTTTACATGTATATCCTGCTACCATTCACTTTTCAGCCCTGTTTACATGTATATCCTGCTACCAGTCACTTTTCAGCCCTGTTTACATGTATATCCTGCTACCAGTCACTTTTCAGCCCTGTTTACATGTATATCCTGCTACCAGTCACTTTTCAGCCCTGTTTACAAGTATATCCTGCTACCAGTCACTTTTCAGCCTTGTTTACTTGTATATCCTGCTACCAGTCACTTTTCAGCCCTGTTTACATGTATATCCTGCTACCAGTCACTTTTCAGCCCTGTTTACATGTATATCCTACTACCAGTCACTTTTCAGCCCTGTTTAAATGTATATCCTGCTACCAGTCACTTTTCAGCCCTGTTTACATGTATATCCTGCTACCAGTCACTTTGCAGCCCTGTTTACATGTATATCCTGCTACCATTCACTTTCCAGCCCTGTTTACATGTATATCCTGCTACCAGTCACTTTTCAGCCCTGTTTACATGTATATCCTGCTACCAGTCACTTTTCAGCCCTGTTTACATGTATATCCTGCTACCAGTCACTTTTCAGCCCTGTTTACATGTATATCCTGCTACCATTCACTTTTTAGCCCTGTTTACATGTATATCCTGCTACCATTCACTTTTCAGCCCTGTTTACATGTATATCCTGCTACCAGTCACTTTTCAGCCCTGTTTACATGTATATCCTGCTACCAGTCACTTTTTATGTATAAACCCACCTCAACCACTCCAGTAGCCCTGCACATTGAATAAGGTACTGACCCGTATATACTTGCATTCTCATGTTTCTTCAGCTTATATCATACTTATTGTGTTTTTTTTAAATGATATTTAATATTTTTATTTCCCTCCATTGTCGAGAAAGAGCTCTGGAGTAAGTATTTCACTGTACTGTTTTATACATGTTGTGTCCTGTGCACACGCAAATAAACTTTGAAACTTGAAACTCTAAGCTGTCGTCTGATTGGACCCAGTGTATAAATGGGCTGTTAAAGAATACAAATATATCAATTAAGACAATGACTTTTTATCCCCATGGGGAAATGTTGGTTGGGGCTCTGTGCAGATATAAAAACACAATGAAAGGTAGACAAAGGACACAATAAATACAGGTAGAAAGTACAGTTAACGAGTGATTCATGATAATCTGTACGCTACATACACTATACACATCAGTGCACTCTGTCAACTACTATGTTAGCTGTTGGCTCGCTGATCCTACGGGTGGATTTAAACATCACTGCCGATGGGACAAAGGATCATTAAACTATTGCTTTTCTGCCCGTGCTGCCCTGTAATGTCTCCCTGAGGGGAGGAGCTCAGACTCCCAGAAAAGAGGATGTCTGGGGTCCATCAGTACCTTGCAGGCTTTTGTGAGGGCTCTTATATCTTCAATGACCTCCAGACCTGTCTGATTGACCTCTAGCACGTTACTAGCAGACCTAACCATTCTTATTAACCTATTTCTCTCAGAGACAGTAGCATTTCCATACCAGCAGATGGTACAATATTATAAAGACACTTTCAATGAATGACTTGTAAAACAGTGACAATAGAACACCATCAACATTAAAGTGGATTAAAGTTTCCTTCAAAAGTAGAGCCCTTGCTGTCCTTACTTATACATACACTTTCCCCATTGTGGCTTGTGGTCAAGCACAACGCCCAGGTGTTTCTACTCCTCTACTACCTCTACGTCTTGTCCCTTAACAACGACATCTCTATAGAGTGGCGATAACGTGGAGTATTTGAACGTGATCGTTATATGGAGCCGTAGACGATTAAAGCCATTATCAGACACCCTGTCTACTTGACAATCAGTGCAGTCACAACATAGCCTGACCCTGAAACATAAACACACACGCCCAGTGACCCTCTCCCCAGGCTACGAACACAACCTGACACATCCCTATCGTACAGTACATAAACACACACACCCAGTGACCCTCTCCCCAGGCTACGAACACAACCTGACACATCCCTACCATACAGTACATAAACACACACCCAGTGACCCTCTCCCTAGGCTACGAACACAACCTGACACATCTCCACCGTACAGTAGATAAACACACACACACCCAGTGACCCTCTCCCCAGGCTACGAACACAACCTGACACATCCCCACCGTACAGTACATAAACACACACA
>NC_034192.2:8850545-8925545 GCF_002021735.2 Oncorhynchus kisutch
CTCTCTCTGTCTTCTTTCTCTCTCTCTCTCTCGCTCTCTCTTTAACTCTCTCTGTCTTTCTCTCTCTCTCTCTCTCTAGCTCTCGTTTCGTAACTCCTATCCTCTCTCTTTAACTCTCTCTGTCTCTCTGTTCTTCTTTCTCTCTCTCTCTCTCTAAATTCTCTGTCTTCTCTCTTCTCTCTCTCTCTCTCGCTCTCTCTTTTAACTCTCTCTGTCTCTCTGTCTTTCTTTCTCTCTCTCTCTCTCTCTCTTTAACTCTCTCTCTTTAACTCTCTCTCTCTCTCTCTTTAACTCTCTCTCTCTCTCTTTAACTCTCTCTCTCTCTCTTTAACTCTCTCTGTCTCTCGCTGTCTTTCTCTTCATGCCAATCTCATGAGCTGCTCATCAGCTAATCACTTCCTATGGTGGCATTAACGTACTCACCCACGCAGAAACACTCCAGAAACAACAAACACACAATAATACCCTGGCAGAACATAATGGACTGTAATGTCTATGGGAACAACCCTCACCCCCACACAGAGTTGAGGGGAAGTCGGGTTCATGAGACATGAAAACCATTAGACCAAAAAAGGCTTCTCAACACCAACAACGGTGTCTGACCATTCTTAATTTCCTCAGAGAACTGCCCAATAATAAACATCACGTCCTTCTCCCTACTGTCATGGCGGCCCAGATAAAAGACACATATTGGCCCAAAGATGGCCCAATCTTCCTCCACTATCCACACACTGCTGGAATCAGGGGATTAGTTGGAGGCAGGGAGCCAGGGGGTAAGGCACCGGTGAGGAGGGGGTAAGGCAGGCATGAGGCAGGGTTGAGGAGGGGTAAGAAGGGGTAAGAAGGGGGTTGGCAGGGGGTGAGACTGGAGAAAGTGTTTGTTTAACCCTGTTCCCTCCCCAGGGCCCATTCTACATACTTTCCCCTCAGATACCATAAACAAACAAGATCATAATGGGCAGTGTGTGTGTGTGTGTGTGTGTGTGTGTGTGTGTGTGTGTG
This sequence comes from Oncorhynchus kisutch, assembly GCF_002021735.2. NCBI lineage: Eukaryota > Metazoa > Chordata > Actinopteri > Salmoniformes > Salmonidae > Oncorhynchus > Oncorhynchus kisutch. The sequence goes on from NC_034192.2 coordinate 8,851,548, forward strand.
TGTGTGTGTGTGTGTGTGTGTGTGTGTGTGTGTGTGTATGTGTGTGTGTGTGTGTGTGTGTGTGTGTGTGTGTGTGTGTGTGTGTGTGTGTGTGTGTGTGTGTGTGTGTGTGTGTGTGTGCGTGCGTGCGCATGCGTGTGTGTGTATGTGTGCGTGTGCGTGCGTGTGTGTGCGTGTGTGTGCGTGTGTGACTGCAATTAACAGTAATTTACTTATGATTCAACCTCTGCGTCCAACTGAAGTCCGACACAAAAGAGAATTTCCCTAAACACTACAATATGATTCGGTTTCCAGTTCATTTTCATTTCCCATCACAAACACATATAAAGTCAACAACCAGCAGGGAAGGTGGAAGAACTGTTTTGATTAGAGAGAAAGCATTACAACAAGGAAAGGAGAGAGAGAGGGAAGGAAGGAGGGAAAGAGAGGAGAGAGGAGTAGGTGTGAGGTGGAAGGAGTACTTCTCTCTATCCATTGCTCTCCACAGAATCCCAACATGAAACGCCAGAACACAAAGAGCTCAGCCAAAGAACATGAGATAGAGGGACCTTACAGGCTAAGGATCACTGGAGCAACAGCACCATCTAGCAGGTCAGTACAGGTACTGCAGCCTGTGGGCACACCACAGCCACAAAAACATGCTCTCTCCTTTCACCAATAAAGATATACATGAGCATTGAAAAACCATTCAAGTTAAATCCTTGCGTGGTCATAAAACAAACACCCACATTGCAGGAATAATCAAAGGAACAGCTATAAAGCAACAGAAAAACAATTATTGCATGTATCTAACTTTAATACACCCATGCCACAAGACATTGTGGCTAATTAGCGTCCTTCATTTCTGTCCTTTTAACACACTTTTTACTACTTTTATTTATACCAAGAAGACATTCAAAAGAACGGAGGGATTTTCCAAAGGCAAGAAGGCAGTATCTAAACCTCCCTTTCTCATTTAAATACATCATACCACCATTTCTCAGAAAAATACAGTACTACTGTAACAACAATGAAATAAGACCCTCTGAAAAGTCTTTAAAATATGATTTAAAACGGCTGATCTGTAATTCAGAGCGGCTATGGTATGAGACTGCGTTCTTGTTATTATGGTATAATCTCTGCTACACATTCCTCTAAAAGTATTGGTCAGAAGAGAAAGAAATGTAAAATTCATTTGTTTCCTGTGAGTGGTCCATCTGCTTATACTGAGCGTATTGTATCTGTAAGAGTTAGAGCAAAGGACGTGGACTGTAAAGCTGAGATACATATCTGACGAGTCAATACATTAACAGGAAAAGAGGAAACGAGGGAGGACAAATGAAAAATGGAAGAACATAAAATCATAAGAGAGAAAGAAATAGAGAAACAGAAAGACAGACAGACAGACAGACAGACAGACAGACAGACAGACAGACAGAAAGACAGACAAACAGAAATGTCTGTGAGAGAGAGAGAGAGAGAGAGAGAGAGAGAGAGAGAGAGGAGAGAGAGAGAGAGAGAGAGAGAGACAGACAGACAGACACAAATGTGTGTGAGAGAGAGAAAGAGAGAGAGAGAGAGAGAGAGAGAGAGAGACAGACACAAATGTGTGTGAGAGAGAGAAAGAGAGAGAGAGAGAGATAGTGAGAGAGTGAGAGAGTGAGAGAGTGAGAAGAGAGGAATAGAGAGAGAGTGAGGAGAGTGGAATAGAGAGAGAGTGAGAGAGTGAGAGAGTGAGAAGAGAGGAATAGAGAGAGAGTGAGGAGAGTGGAATAGGGAGAGAGAGAGAGAGAGAGAGAGAGAGAGAGAGAGAGAGAGAGAGAGAGAGAGAGTAGGAAAAGACGGAATAGAGAGAGTGAGGAGAGCACGACAGAAACAGAGATGAAAGGAAGAGAAGTATGAATGAGTGAACCGCGTCTTGTGGTGTGGGGTGTAACACCACCACATTGGGTTCTGGTTAGCAGTGTGGTCTGGACAGGAAGTAGCTGGGGCCAACACAAACTCAGCAGGACTCAGCCCAGGTCAGCTCACCCCACCCACGCACACAAGCACACAAGTGCACACAAATACACACACTCACACACAGCTCAGCCCATCCTAACCCACCTATCCTGTTGCAGAGGGGGGTCATCCCACCACCCCACAAGCAGACACACACACACACACACACACATAGTGAGGCAGTGGACAGAGTGAGCGGAAACTGGTTGTGACACGATCTCCTGTGGTTGAGGCTGGGGGCGTTGAGGTTGGGCTGGCCCATCTATCATACAGCCAGAACACAGTAACCCAAGCCCTGAGTGACAGGGATCACACAGACACACACGATTTCATGCACACACACACACACACGCATACCGTCTAAAACACTTACAGACCCCCTCAGTCGCAAGCATACCTCACCAGCCATTTCACAGCCACTACCCTGAGCCAGGATTTAGTTGTAAAACCACTAAAAGACTCTCACTTGTTCGATCTGTCTTTCTCTCTCTATCTCTCTCTCTCTCTCAACACAGCTCAATGAGTCTCTGAGCAGGCCTCACTATTCAGAGCCAGGACGGTAAACAGAACCTTCAGATTGATGTGAAGGTTCTCTCATTTGGACTGGGCGAGAGGCAGAGAAAAGTGGCCCGTTTAAAAGCGCTACTGTATTTTAAACGTCCTGAGTGTTTTCTCACACTCCGCACCATGTTAAAGAGACTGATGGGGCCGCCGCCGCAGGAGCCTCAATTATAAGGCCCGGTTACCACGGCGATGGTAAAAGTTTCAAAATAAAAATAAAAAAAAGGGAGAAGGGATAAATCTGAGTGGGGTGGATCGATCTCTCCCTCCTCCTCTTCCTCTTCCCCTGCTATCTCATCTGCAGGGCTTGAGCGAGGCAGGCAAGTTTAAACGATTGTGACCTTGTCCGACATAAATAGTCCGGAAAGTCCGGCGAGCAGATAGCTTTGTGTCGGGCCGTGGGGGAGGGAGGGGAATGCATTGAGATAACGGGGTGAATGAGATAATGCTCTGGCATTACTACATCAGAGTCAGTGTCACAACCGCAAACACACAGACAGACTAGCACCATCTGTCGCCATGGGAACTAGCCCAGTCCTGAGTCTCTTCTTCTTTCTCTTTCATGGGGTCTGGCCATAGGTGGGGGAGAGGGGAATAGAGAGGAGGAGGGATGGATTTAAGAGGAGGAGAAGAGGTGAAATCAAGAGGAGAGGAGCAGAGAGGAAGGGGAAAGAGGGAAGGTGGGGGATAAGAATAACGAGGCAGGAAGGGGAAAGAGGGAAGGTGGGGGATAAGAATAACGAGGCAGGAAGGGGAAAGAGGGAAGGTGGGGGATAAGAATAACGAGGCAGGAAGGGAAAAGAGGGAAGGTGGGGGATAATAATAACGAGGCAGGAAGGGGAAAGAGGGAAGGTGGGGGATAAGAATAACGAGGCAGGAAGGGGCAAGAGGGAAGGTGGGGGATAAGAATAACGAGGCAGGAAGGGGAAAGAGGGAAGGTGGGGGATAAGAATAACGAGGCAGGAAGGGGCAAGAGGGAAGGTGGCGGATAAGAATAACGAGGCAGGAAGGGGAAAGAGGGAAGGTGGGGATAAGAATAACGAGGCAGGAAGGGGAAAGAGGGAAGGTGGGGGATAAGAATAAGGAGGCCGGAAGGGGAAAGGAGGAAAGGATATGTAAGGGAGAGGACGCGAGGAGAGGAACGGCGAGGTCTCTCTCTCTCTCCTCAATGTGTATTTTCAGCACTAAGCTCTTTCCCTCTACCTCTGTGACTGCCCCTGAGCCAGCAATGGGGGGGGGGGGGGGGGGAGAAGGGAGGGAGAGATGTAAAGTCGATTGGCTCCAACGAAAGCCATTCTCCTCTCTGAAGAGACACTTTTATATTCATTCTCTCTTCTGGTGAGTGTAATGCTGCTGCACCTGACAGGGCCAGTGCCCGGGGTAACGGCAGAAGTCTCTCCCTCCATTGTCACCTGTTCCTCTAATCATTTTCCTCCGTCTCGCCACAATGAGACACGGGTGATAATGATAACGAGGATGAATTGAATACAGAGAGAGAGGAGCAGGGCCCCGAACAACGTTCAGATGTCTTCACTCACACCGTCAAACACACACACACATGCACACACACACACGCACACACACACACACACGCACACACACACACGCACACACACACACACACGCACACACACTCACGCACACACACACACACACGCACACACACACACGCACACACACACACACACACACGCACACACACACACGCACACACACACACACACACGCACACACCCCTTCACACCGAGCTAATCCAGACATGTTCATGTCTGAATGTTCACACACAGTGGTGAATGTTCTGTGTGTCGTTGTAGCATGAGACAAACTACTATAGATCCCTACACATCCCAACAGTTCTGAGTCCTTCCTCTATTCCACAGCCAGAACCCTGAGCCCAGGCAGGAGGAGGAGAATTTCCAATACGGTCCCAAAATTCCCAAAACCAGAATTCCAGAGTGCCTCCTATGTGATCTGGGACCGTTGGGCTGTGCCTGCGAGGGGAGTTCCTCGTTTATCAGAGACTGGCATCGCTGTAATTTCAGTGTTCAGATGCTATCGCTCCTCCTTCCCACAGGAGTAAACAATAACAAGCTCAAACACAATAGACAAACAAGACCTGCTGGGGGCACACACACACACACAGTCACACACACACACACACACACAGTCACACACACACACAGTCGCAGACACACACAGACACACACACACAAATGCGACGCCAAGGAGAAACATTGATCCAGGCTCACTAATGTCACACAGGTCACAGATGTATGTAAGTACATTAAGCCCTCTTAACTGGTTTGTGGTCTGTCCCTTATAATAATCAAGGTTAGGGCTCTAGTGAACTTACATCAGCTGTTATGAGGGAAAAAATCAATAGTGTGTTTTAGGTTCAGTTGTTAGGATTGTTTTTGTACCTGGTACCACTATCAGATATCAAGGTAAGACCCAGATGCAGACCGTGTCGAAGTAACAATGTTCATTACAAGAACAGGGGCAAAGGTACAGGACGGCAGGCAGGCTCAGAGTTACATCAGGTCAGGTAGAGCTTGGTCATCCAGAGATGGGGCAAAGTTCTACCGACAGCCTTGTTGAATCAGAGATCTACGAAGGTTCTACTGACAGCCTTGTTGAATCAGAGATCTACTAATGTTATACAGACAGCCTTGTTGAATCAGAGATCTACGAAGGTTCTACTGACAGCCTTGTTGAATCAGAGATCTACTAATGTTCTACTGACAGCCTTGTTGATTCAGAGATCTACGAAGGTTCTACTGACAGCCTTGTTGAATCAGAGATCTACGAAGGTTCTACTGACAGCCTTGTTGAATCAGAGATCTACTAATGTTCTACTGACAGCCTTGTTGAATCAGAGATCTACGAAGGTTCTACTGACAGCCTTGTTGAATCAGAGATCTACTAATGTTCTACTGACAGCCTTGTTGAATCAGAGATCTACGAAGGTTCTACTGACAGCCTTGTTGAATCAGAGATCTACGAAGGTTCTACTGACAGCCTTGTTGAATCAGAGATCTACTAATGTTCTACTGACAGCCTTGTTGAATCAGAGATCTACGAAGGTTCTACCAACAGCCTTGTTGAATCAGAGATCTACTAATGTTCTACCGACAGCCTTGTTGAATCAGAGATCTACTAATGTTCTACTGACAGCCTTGTTGAATCAGAGATCTACGAAGGTTCTACTGACAGCCTTGTTGAATCAGAGATCTACTAATGTTCTACCAACAGCCTTGTTGGATCAGAGATCTACTAATGTTCTACCAACAGCCTTGTTGAATCAGAGATCTACGAAGGTTCTACTGACAGCCTTGTTGAATCAGAGATCTACTAATGTTCTACCAACAGCCTTGTTGAATCAGAGATCTACTAATGTTCTACTGACAGCCTTGTTGAATCAGAGATCTACTAATGTTCTACTGACAGCCTTGTTGTATCAGAGATCTACTAATGTTCTACCAACAGCCTTGTTGAATCAGAGATCTACTAATGTTCTACCGACAGCCTTGTTGAATCAGAGATCTACGAAGGTCCTACTGACAGCCTTGTTGAATCAGAGATCTACTAATGTTCTACCGACAGCCTTGTTGAATCAGAGATCTACGAAGGTTCTACTGACAGCCTTGTTGAATCAGAGATCTACTAATGTTCTACTGACAGCCTTGTTGTATCAGAGATCTACGAAGGTTCTACTGACAGCATTGTTGAATCAGAGATCTACGAAGGTTCTACTGACAGCATTGTTGAATCAGAGATCTACTAATGTTCTACTGACAGCCTTGTTGAATCAGAGATCTACGAAGGTTCTACTGACAGCCTTGTTGAATCAGAGATCTACTAATGTTCTACTGACAGCCTTGTTGTATCAGAGATCTACGAAGGTTCTACTGACAGCCTTGTTGAATCAGAGATCTAGGAAGGTTCTACTGACAGCCTTGTTGAATCAGAGATCTACTAATGTTCTACTGACAGCCTTGTTGAATCAGAGATCTACTAATGTTCTACTGACAGCCTTGTTGAATCAGAGATCTACTAATGTTCTACCAACAGCCTTGTTGAATCAGAGATCTACGAAGGTTCTACTGACAGCCTTGTTGAATCAGAGATCTACGAAGGTTCTACTGACAGCCTTGTTGAATCAGAGATCTACTAATGTTCTACTGACAGCCTTGTTGAATCAGAGATCTACTAATGTTCTACTGACAGCCTTGTTGAATCAGAGATCTACGAAGGTTCTACTGACAGCCTTGTTGAATCAGAGATCTACGAAGGTTCTACTGACAGCCTTGTTGAATCAGAGATCTACTAATGTTCTACTGACAGCCTTGTTGAATCAGAGATCTAGGAAGGTTCTACTGACAGCCTTGTTGAATCAGAGATCTAGGAAGGTTCTACTGACAGCCTTGTTGAATCAGAGATCTAGGAAGGTTCTACTGACAGCCTTGTTGAATCAGAGATCTACTAATGTTCTACTGACAGCCTTGTTGAATCAGAGATCTATGAAGGTTCTACTGACAGCCTTGTTGAATCAGAGATCTACTAATGTTCTACCAACAGCCTTGTTGAATCAGAGATCTACTAATGTTCTACTGACAGCCTTGTTGAATCAGAGATCTACGAAGGTTCTACTGACAGCCTTGTTGAATCAGAGATCTACTAATGTTCTACCAACAGCCTTGTTGAATCAGAGATCTACTAATGTTCTACCAACAGCCTTGTTGAATCAGAGATCTACTAATGTTCTACCAACAGCCTTGTTGAATCAGAGATCTACTAATGTTCTACCGACAGCCTTGTTGAATCAGAGATCTACTAATGTTCTACTGACAGCCTTGTTGAATCAGAGATCTACGAAGGTTCTACTGACAGCCTTGTTGAATCAGAGATCTACGAAGGTTCTACCAACAGCCTTGTTGGATCAGAGATCTACGAAGGTTCTACTGACAGCCTTGTTGAATCAGAGATCTACTAATGTTCTACCAACAGCCTTGTTGAATCAGAGATCTACTAATGTTCTACTGACAGCCTTGTTGAATCAGAGATCTACTAATGTTCTACTGACAGCCTTGTTGTATCAGAGATCTACTAATGTTCTACCAACAGCCTTGTTGAATCAGAGATCTACTAATGTTCTACCGACAGCCTTGTTGAATCAGAGATCTACTAATGTTCTACCAACAGCCTTGTTGAATCAGAGATCTACTAATGTTCTACCGACAGCCTTGTTGAATCAGAGATCTACGAAGGTTCTACTGACAGCCTTGTTGAATCAGAGATCTACTAATGTTCTACCAACAGCCTTGTTGAATCAGAGATCTACTAATCTTCTACCGACAGCCTTGTTGAATCAGAGATCTACGAAGGTCCTACTGACAGCCTTGTTGAATCAGAGATCTACTAATGTTCTACCGACAGCCTTGTTGAATCAGAGATCTACGAAGGTTCTACTGACAGCCTTGTTGAATCAGAGATCTACTAATGTTCTACTGACAGCCTTGTTGTATCAGAGATCTACGAAGGTTCTACTGACAGCATTGTTGAATCAGAGATCTACGAAGGTTCTACTGACAGCATTGTTGAATCAGAGATCTACTAATGTTCTACTGACAGCCTTGTTGAATCAGAGATCTACGAAGGTTCTACTGACAGCCTTGTTGAATCAGAGATCTACTAATGTTCTACTGACAGCCTTGTTGTATCAGAGATCTACGAAGGTTCTACTGACAGCCTTGTTGAATCAGAGATCTAGGAAGGTTCTACTGACAGCCTTGTTGAATCAGAGATCTACTAATGTTCTACTGACAGCCTTGTTGAATCAGAGATCTACTAATGTTCTACTGACAGCCTTGTTGAATCAGAGATCTACTAATGTTCTACCAACAGCCTTGTTGAATCAGAGATCTACTAATGTTCTACTGACAGCCTTGTTGAATCAGAGATCTACGAAGGTTCTACTGACAGCCTTGTTGAATCAGAGATCTACGAAGGTTCTACTGACAGCCTTGTTGAATCAGAGATCTACTAATGTTCTACTGACAGCCTTGTTGAATCAGAGATCTAGGAAGGTTCTACTGACAGCCTTGTTGAATCAGAGATCTAGGAAGGTTCTACTGACAGCCTTGTTGAATCAGAGATCTAGGAAGGTTCTACTGACAGCCTTGTTGAATCAGAGATCTACTAATGTTCTACTGACAGCCTTGTTGAATCAGAGATCTATGAAGGTTCTACTGACAGCCTTGTTGAATCAGAGATCTACTAATGTTCTACCAACAGCCTTGTTGAATCAGAGATCTACTAATGTTCTACTGACAGCCTTGTTGAATCAGAGATCTACGAAGGTTCTACTGACAGCCTTGTTGAATCAGAGATCTACTAATGTTCTACCAACAGCCTTGTTGAATCAGAGATCTACTAATGTTCTACCAACAGCCTTGTTGAATCAGAGATCTACTAATGTTCTACCAACAGCCTTGTTGAATCAGAGATCTACTAATGTTCTACCGACAGCCTTGTTGAATCAGAGATCTACTAATGTTCTACTGACAGCCTTGTTGAATCAGAGATCTACGAAGGTTCTACTGACAGCCTTGTTGAATCAGAGATCTACGAAGGTTCTACCAACAGCCTTGTTGGATCAGAGATCTACGAAGGTTCTACTGACAGCCTTGTTGAATCAGAGATCTACTAATGTTCTACCAACAGCCTTGTTGAATCAGAGATCTACTAATGTTCTACTGACAGCCTTGTTGAATCAGAGATCTACTAATGTTCTACTGACAGCCTTGTTGTATCAGAGATCTACTAATGTTCTACCAACAGCCTTGTTGAATCAGAGATCTACTAATGTTCTACCGACAGCCTTGTTGAATCAGAGATCTACGAAGGTTCTACTGACAGCCTTGTTGAATCAGAGATCTACTAATGTTCTACCGACAGCCTTGTTGAATCAGAGATCTACGAAGGTTCTACTGACAGCCTTGTTGAATCAGAGATCTACTAATGTTCTACTGACAGCCTTGTTGAATCAGAGATCTACGAAGGTTCTACTGACAGCCTTGTTGTATCAGAGATCTACTAATGTTCTACTGACAGCCTTGTTGAATCAGAGATCACGAAGGTTCTACTGACAGCCTTGTTGAATCAGAGATCTACGAAGGTTCTACTGACAGCCTTGTTGAATCAGAGATCTACTAATGTTCTACTGACAGCCTTGTTGAATCAGAGATCTACGAAGGTTCTACTGACAGCCTTGTTGAATCAGAGATCTACTAATGTTCTACTGACAGCCTTGTTGTATCAGAGATCTACGAAGGTTCTACTGACAGCCTTGTTGAATCAGAGCTCTGCTAACTTGCTTATATACATTTATGGAAGGCACGCATTTGTTATCAAATATCGCCAGCCGCTGGACATTGTCTGAACTGCAGGAGGTTGAGTCAGAGAGCAGTGGAAGTGGAGTAGAGTAGAGAGAGACATCCAGCTGAGTCCTGGCTCCAGGCCCAGTTAACTCTCACTGTCTGCCATCCTGCCAGTCTGGACCACACCCTCCTTACATCACACAAATAACACACACCTTTCTGTCCATTTGGACTGGGCCCCCACCACCACCAATACCACACCTCTCTATCCTGCTGTGTGGCGTCCTGGCAAATCAGAACTTGATAAGACCACACAAACATCCTCTTCCTACACTTCACACAACCATGCTATAATGTCCACCCTAAGGACATGTGGGTCATTCTTCCTCGGTCAAGGCTTACTTTCTTTACTTACAGAGACGTGGGGTGTTTGGTTTATTAGGATCCCCGTCAGCTACTGTATGTGAAGCAGCTACTCTTCTTGGGGTCCACATAAAACTTACAAGAACAACATAAGATATTACATTTTTTAATAGTTATATATTGGAAAGACACCAAGAGACAACAAAAATACTGTTTACACACTACTCATATATAGTATCGTCAGAATGTATTCAAATCAAAATGGATAAAATATGTTTTTTCTCACCTATCTACACACAATACCCCATAATGACAAGAAGAAAACATGTTTTTCGAAATTTGTTCAAATGTATTAAAAAGGAAATATGGGGTTGAATACAGAAATATGGGAATATGGGAATACATCTCATTTACATAAGTATTCACAACCCTCAGTCAATACTTTTTAGAAGCACCTTTGGCAGCGATTACATCTTTGAGTCTTTCTGGGTGAGTCTCTAAGAGCTTTCCACACCTGGATTGTGCAACATTTGCCCATATTTTCTTTTCAAAATTCTTCAAGCTCTGTCAAATTGCTTGTTGATCATTTTCAAGTGCTGCCATAGATTTTCAAGCAGAGTTAAGTCAAAACTGTTAGTCTGCACTGTGTTTCACTGTCTTCTTGGTAAGTACTGTAGATGTGGCATTGTCTTTTAGGTTATTGTCCTGCTGAAAGGTTCATTTTTCTCTCCATTTCTGGTGGAAAGCAGACTAAACCAGGTTTTCATCTAAGAATGAGCCTATGCTTAGCTCCATTCCATTTCTTTTTTATCCTGAAAAACTCTCCAGTCCTTAACATGATGCAGTCACCACTATGCTTGCAAATATGGAGAGTGGTACTCTGTAATGTGTTGTATTGGTATTGCCCTAAAAAATAACATTTTGTATTGAGGACAAAAAGCTATTTGCTTTGCCCACTTTTTTGCAATATTACTTTAGTGCCTTGTTGCAAACAGGATGGTTGTTTTGGAATATTTTTATTCTGTACACGCCTCCTTCTTTTCACTCTGTCAATTAGGTTAGTATTGTGGAGTAACTACAATGTTGTTGATCCATCCTCAGTTTCTTCTATCACAGCCATTAAACTCTGTAACTGTTTTAAAGTCCCCACTGGCCTTTAAAGAGCGGTTACTCTCCAAGAACTGAGTTTGGAAGGATGCCTGCATCATTGTAGTGACTGGGTGTATTGATACACTGTCCAAAGTGTAATGAATAACTTCACCATGCTCAAAAGGATATTCAATGTCTGCTTTTTTTTGTATTTGTACCTATCTAACAATAGGTGCCCTTCTTTGCAATGCGTTGGAAAACCTCCCTGGTCTTTGTGGATGAAACGGTTTGAAATTCACAACTGGACTGAGGGACCTTACAGATAATTGTATGTGTGGGGTACAGAGTCATTCCAAAATCATGTTAAAACACTAGGATCCATGCAACTTATTATGTGATTTGTTAAGCAAATGTTTACTCCTGCACTTATTGAGCCATACCATAACAAAGGGGTTGAATACTTACTGACTCAAGACATTTCAGCTTTTCATTTTTAATTAATTTGGAAAAACAACTCCGCTTTCACATTATGGGGTATTGTGTTTAGCTCAGTGACCAACAAATCTCATTTTAATCCGTTTTAAATTCAGGCTGTAACACAACAAATGTGGAACAAGTCAAGCGGTGTGAATACTTTGTGAAGGCATTGTATACATATTCATATTCGTATATGCAGTGCAGTTAGATTTGAACTTTAGAAAGAGGAGTGCTGCTTTATTTGTCTTTTAAAGCTAAACTTGCTTTTTGCCTGAATAACTTCTGGTGGCAGAGCATTCCACGATGACATGGCTCTATAAATAACTGAACGACGCATTAAATCTGTTTTTGGTTTGGGTACCGTGAAGAAACCCATAGTAGCATGTGTATGTACTGTATGTATGTATGTATGTGTGTGTGTGTGTGTGTGTGTGTGTGTATGTACAGTGGGGCAAAAAAGTATTTAGTCAGCCACCAATTGTGCAAGTTCTCCCACTTAAAAAGATGAGAGAGGCCTGTAAATTTCATAATAGGTACACTTCAACTATGACAGACAAAATGAGAAAAAAAATCCAGAAAATCACATTGTAGGATTTTTCATAAATGTATTTGCAAATTATGGTGGAAAATAAGTATTTGGTAAATAACAAAAGTTTATCTCAATACTTTGTTATATACCCTTTGTTGGCAATGACAGAGGTCAAACGTTTTCTGGAAGTCTTCACAAGGTTTTCACACACTGTTGCTGGTATTTTGGCCCATTCCTCCATGCAGATCTCCTCTAGAGCAGTGATGTTTTGGGGTTGTTGCTGGGCAACACGGACTTTCAACTCTCTCCAAAGATTTTCTATGGGGTTGAGATCTGGAGACTGGCTAGGCCACTCCAGGACCTTGAAATGCTTACGAAGCCACTCCTTCATTGCCCGGGCGGTGTGTTTGGGATCATTGTCATGCTGAAAGACCCAGCCACGTTTCATCTTCAATGCCCTTGCTGATGGAAGGAGGTTTTCACTCAAAATCTCATGATACATGGCCCCATTCATTCTTTCCTTTACACGGATCAGTCGTCCTGGTCCCTTTGCAGAAAAACAGCCCCAAAGCATGATGTTTCCACCCCCATGCTTCACAGTAGGTATGGTGTTCTTTGGATGCAACTCAGCATTCTTTGTCCTCCAAACACGACGAGTTGAGTTTTTACCAAAAAGTAATCTTTTGGTTTCATCTGACCATATGACATTCTCCAAATCTTCTTCTGGGTCATCCAAATGCTCTCTAGCAAACTTCAGACGGGCCTGGACATGTACTGGCTTAAGCAGGGGGACACGTCTGGCACTGCAGGATTTGAGTCCCTGGTGGCGTAGTGTGTTACTGATGGTAGGCTTTGTTACTTTGGTCCCAGTTCTCTGCAGGTCATTCACTAGGTCCCCCCGTGTGGTTCTGGGATTTTTTTCTCACCGTTCTTGTGATCATTTTGACCCCACGGGGTGAGATCTTGCGTGGAGCCCCAGATCGAGAGAGATTATCAGTGGTCTTGTATGTCTTCCATTTCCTAATAATTGCTCCCACCGTTGATTTCTTCAAACCAAGCTGCTTACCTATTGCAGATTCAGTCTTCCCAGCATGGTGCAGGTCTACAATTTTGTTTCTGGTGTCCTTTGACAGCTCTTTGGTCTTGGCCATAGTGGAGTTTGGAGTGTGACTGTTTGAGGTTGTGGACAGGTGTCTTTTATACTGATAACAAGTTCAAACAGGTGCCATTAATACAGGTAACGAGTGGAGGACAGAGGAGCCTCTTAAAGAATAAGTTACAGGTCTGTGAGAGCCAGAAATCTTGCTTGTTTGTAGGTGACCAAATTGCTGTACCAGGGAGATAGCGTGTATGGTGTCATGTTGGAGAGCAGTTTGCTGATGTCAACGTTGTGAACAGATTGCCCCATGATGGCGGTGGGGTTATGGTATGGGCAGGCATAAGCTACAGGCAACAAATACAATTGCATTTTATTGATGGTAATTTGAATGCATCGATACGTGATGAGATCCTGAGACCCATTGTCATGCCATTCATCCTCTGCCATCACCTCATGTTTCAGCATGATAATGCATGGCACCATTTCACAAGGACCTGTACACAATTCCAGGAAGCTGAACATGTTACAATTCTTCCATGGACTGCATACTCAAGACATGTCACCCATTGAGCATGTTCGGGATCGACAGCGTGTTCCAGTTCTCACCAATATCCAGCAACTTCGCACAGCCATTGAAGACTGGGACAAAATTCCACAGGTGACAATCAAAAGCCTGATCAACTCCATGTGAAGGAGATGTCTCGCCGCATGAGGCAAATGGTGGTCACCAGATACTGACTGGTTTTCTGATAGCTTCCTTTTTTTAAGGGTCTGTGATCAACAGATGCATATCTGTATTCCCAGTTATGTGAAATCCATAGATTAGGGCCTAATTAATTTATTTCAATCGACTGATTTCCATATATTAATTGTAACTCAGTAAAATCTTTGAAATTATTGCGTTTATATATATATATCAGTGTAGACAAATACCATAACTTTTATTTCAAAGGAATTGAGTGCAATGATAACCTTTTTAGTGATACATTGATCTACATTGAACTTTTTATAGTCCCGTACCCCTTCAAACATTCAACCTCCAGCTGCCGTACCCCCTCTAGCACCAGGGTCAGCGCACTCTCAAATGTTGTTTTTTGACATCATTGTAAGCCTGCCAGACACACACTATACGATGCATTTATTAAACATAAGAAAGAGGGTGAGTTTTTGTCACAACCAGGCTCGTGGGAAGTGAAAAAGAGCTCTTATAGGACCAGCGCACAAATAATAATAATCAATAATTTGGCTCTTTATTCATCAACAATTGTGAATAACTCACCACAGGTTAATGAGAAGGATGTGCTTGAAAGGATGCACATAACTCTGCAAAGTTGGGTTGTATTGGAGAGTCTCAGTCTTTTTCCACAGAATCCACTCTCATATAGGTATGTGGTTGCAAAGGGCATCAGTGTCTTGACAGCGAGATTTGCCAGGCAGGATACTCTGAGCGCAACCCAATCCAGAAATTTGGCAGTGGCTTCTGATTAAATTATATTGTCACAGAACTGCTTGTTGCAATTTTGATGAGGCTCTCTTGTTCAGAAATCGGTAAATGGACTGGAGGCAGGGCATGAAAGGGATAACGAATCCAGTTGTTTGTGTCATCCGTTTCGGGAAAGTACCTGCGTAATTGCGCACCCAATTGGCAGCAAGAGCCTCTCAGTGGATGCTGCAGTGTACCGAAGTGACGTCGGGAGCAACTGCTTGCACGCGCATTACCACTCCACTATGTCTTCCTGTCATGGCTTTTGTGCCATTAGTACAGATACCAACACATCTTGACCACCAAAGTCCATTTGATGTGACAAAGCTGTCCAGTACTTTAAAAATATCCTCTCATGTTGTCCTGATTTCCAGTGGTTTGCAGAATAGGATGTATTCCTTAATTGACCCCCCCCCCCCCCCATAAACGTAACGGACATATACCAGGAGCTGTGCCAGGCCCACCACATCTGCTGACTCATCCAGCTGTAATGCATAGAATTCACTGGCTTGTATGCAAAGCATTCATTGTTTCAAAACATCCCCTGCCATGTCGCTGATGCATCGTGAAACAGTGTCGTTTGATGACGATATTGTCTGTATAGTGTTTTGGGCCTTTCCCCCCAGCTATATCCGCGGCAGCAGAATAGTATGGGGTTTACCTGTCCCAGCCACTGGGTAGCTCACCATAGACGCTTCTAGCCCCTTCTAATTAATGGTATATGTTGCTTTTATACGTGTCTTAAATCTCACTCGAAAAACTCCCACGGTTTATTTTTCAAATTGGCATGTTTTGTTTCTAAATGTCTGCGCAAGGGTGAAGGTTTCATCGAGTTGTGAGAGTACTTTTGCACATATAACACACTGTGCACATATAACACACTGTGGTTGAGGAAAGGCACTACTCCCAATATAAGTGAACCACGAATCAATGTAGTTATATTTGCGCCTCTTCGATGTTCCCACATCCGTCTGTTGTTCGGTGCTTTCCCGGGTAAGGGGGCAGTAGCTCTTCAGCTGCATCAGATTCACAACTGTCAGTGTCCATGCTATCTGGGCTAACAACAAATGTAGAACTACTGATGCTAGCATTGGATGTGCTCGTGGAAGCAGAACAACTTGCCTCGTCGACAGGTGCAGGTGTAGTACTGCTAGTAGTGGCAGTACAACCAATAGAGCTGGCATGTGTCTTATGGACGCGGACCTTACTGTATTTATCCATTTTCGAGCAAATGGAAAGAGCAGCAGCTACGTTTGGCAATATACCGTTAGTGAAATTCCTGCGAGAGTAACGGTTAATGTAATTGGATGTTAATTGTTTGACATTGTGTTATTTCACTGAAGACTAGATGTTTAATTTGATTTTTGGCAGTGAAACGAGGCTACTCAGGCGAGAGGAAAAAACATCTCCCAAATGTATAAATGAACTGTTTGAAATGAGGGGGAATAAACAATAAAAAAAAAATAAACTTATTTGAAATGTATTTTTATTTGGCGTACCCCAGTTCGGGAATACCTGCCATAGACTATAGCCTATATTTGGAAATGCATTTCCATTGTTCAGGCAGAAGGAAAACAAAACAGCAATGTAAAATTGTAGCCTATGTTTATGTTCAAACATCTCAACACTCATCTTTTTCATGGTCACAAGTAGGATTTATTGTGAGTGGAACTAGGAGGACATCTGAAGGGAACATGTTTCTCTGTAAGAGGTTCATTTTCCCCCCATATATTTTACAAATAGAAGCACAAATGTTCATAAACTCTCGACGACAGCCGTTTGAAGTATTTAGAAGCATGTATTCCAGAACCACTGGTGATGGATGGCAGGAGGACCTCGTCCATTTATCTGAAACCACAGAGAACACGCATTCAGATAAACGGGATGAAATCAAAATACCCAACCAAAATATCACAGTAAATGTGAGGGAATAACAGGCTTTTTAATCAGCTTTTAACAAAACACAGGATACATGGTCGAACACACTAGGCCCTAGAGGGAGCTATTCTATCTTAGACTACAGTTGGATGGTTTTCCGAATAGCACGTTTTTCTTCCTTTCTGTGTCCAGTAAGTGTATCTTTTACCTACGATCACATGATTTAGGTCCTGATACCAACATGAGGGGTTGGAGTGGAGTAATAAGGGTGACAAAATAATGGTTAGTGAACAAACTTAAAAATAACTCAATGTTTAATGACAAAGAATGGGTGGGCTCATGCAAGGAGTCAAATTGGGGATATTTTCAAAGACGTAGGTAGCTAATCAAGGTTAAGAATGAGTGGGGTTGTTTTGTGTGTGGGGAAAAAAACATTACTGAGGGACAGATCAAACACCAAGGGAGAGAGTGAAACAGAGAGGGACAAAGAGTGAAACAGAGAAAGAGCGAGATGGGCAGAAAGAAGCTGACATTGTGAACAGTACTCACAGGGCAGCAGCTCCAGAGATGATCTCAATGAGCTCCTTGGTGATGACAGCCTGCCTGGTACGGTTGAAGGTGAGGGTCAGCTTATCAATCATTTCAGCTGGAGGGGACAGAACAGAGCCAGGGTTGATATGTATCAGATAACAAAGCCATCAAAGTGCAGGCACAGAGACCTGGCAACCAGATTAGCTGATATTGTAATATCAATGGCAACCCTAGAAGCATTAGACTAGGTCAATCAAGCAGTAGAGGGAGACTGAGGAAGATGATCACAAAGGACTACAGCTACTGTGTGTGCTATGAGACAGGCAGGAAGACTACGACTTGATCTGTCCCCCTTGGGTTGTGCCGTGGCGGAGATCTTTGTGGGCTATACTCGGCCTTGTCTCAGGATGGTAAGTTGGTGGTTGAAGATATCCCTCTAGTGGTGTGGGGGCTGTGCTTTGGCAAAGTGGGTGGGGTTATATCCTTCCAGTTTGGCCCTGTCTGGGGGTATCATCGGATGGGGCCACAGTGTCTCCTGACCCCTCCTGTCTCAGCCTCCAGTATTTATGCTGCAGTAGCTTGTGTCGGGGGGCTACGGTCAGTTTGTTATATCTGGAGTACTTCTCCCGTCTTATCCGGTGTCCTGTGTGAATTTAAGTATGCTCTCTCTTATTCGCTCTTTCTTTCTCTCTCTCTGAGGACCTGAGCCCTAGGACCATGCCTCAGGACTACCTGGCATGATGACTCCTTGCTGTCCCCAGTCCACCTGGCCATGCTGCTGCTCCAGTTTCAACTGTTCTGCCTGCGGCTATGGAACCCTGACTTGTTCACCGGGCGTGCTACCTGTCCCAGACCTGCTCTTTTCAACTCTCTAGAGACAGCAGGAGTGGAAGAGATACTCTTAATGATCGGCTATGAAAAGCCAATGATCGGCTATGAAAAGCCAACTGACATTTACTCCTGAGGTGCTGACTTGTTGCACCCCCGACAACTACTGTGATTATTATTATTTGACCATGCTGGTCCTTTATGAACATTTGAACATCTTGGCCATGTTCTGTTATAATCTCCACCCGGCACAGCCAGAAGAGGACTGGCCACCCCTCATAGCCTGGTTCCTCTCTAGGTTTCTTCCTAGAATTTTGCCTTTCTAGGGAGTTTTTCCTAGCCACCGTGCCTCTTCACCTGCATTGCTTGCTGTTTGGGGTTTTAGGCTGGGTTTCTGTACAGCACTTTGAGATATCAGCTGATGTAAGAAGGGCTATATAAATAAATTTGATTTGATTTAAAAGACAAGTGAGGAAGATGAGCAATAAGCCAGTTGTTATAGAGGCTGGGGAGGAGGAAGATGCTCACAGGCGTTCTTGCTGGCGCTGTCCATAGCGGTCATCCTGGCACTCTGCTCGCTGGTTGTGGACTCCTTCAGACCAAAGTAGATGATGTTGACCAGGGCAAACTCCTGGTAGTTCCTCAGCACGTCAGCATCAATGTCATCATAGATGCCCATGTTCTCTGTTACAGAAGTGGAAAAAGAAGACGTATGATATCAGTCGGCCATTTTGTGGGGCATACATCTTAAAGCAGTCGGTCGATTTTTATCCCCCTAATCGATTGATGCACTGGTGCGTCAACCTAATTTACCAAAAACATTCCCATCAAAATCCGTCAGTTTAAGAGATATGTTTTTTTTGTTGCATTGGATGTGTCTCAATCCACCGATGTAGCACTTCCACATTTGCAGTGAAAGGTGGCAGAACATGAGACATCCCGAAAATTGAACATGAGACATCCCGAAAACCATCCAAACGGTTTGGCCTACAAAACTATTATGAGTACTCTGGAAAGGGGTCTCTCACAAACACAAGTGTCTTCCTTTTCCTCAACCCCCCCCAACAAATGTCAGGAGACTCACATGAAGTCAGTACTGTCGATGTGCCAACTTCTGTTTGGTAGCATCTGAACTGATTAGGCAACAAACTAATAGGACCCCCACTGCTGAAAGGATATTCTCACGAACCCGTTTTGCTCTATGACCCCCACAAGTGTAATGGGATTCATCTGAAGGTGACCGGTACTAGTTTTAAAAAACAAATGGAAGTACAAGAGGTAGTTGTGCCTACCCCCCCACCAAAAAACTACAAGTTTTTTTGTTGAAATTTCCTACTTCAAAACCTTGTCGCTTATGATTTATTTTTGGACTGTCCTTTTTGCCATGTATGAATGTGTTATTCAATGCATTTCCATGGGTGTTAATAATCAAGGCCAAAATCTATATTATTTGTATATATTCTTTTGAAATAAAAGAGTCTTAAAATTGTAAATGAAATAGCTAAATGATCCATAGTATGACCACCTTAAAACAATTCCATTCGTCAGCCCCCCCCCCCCCCCCCCCCCCCCCCCCAACAACTTAGATTAAAGAATTAAAGCGACCTTCAAACCAATGGTGTTGTACCTGAATTAGCAACAGTATCAATGGAGAAGATGGGCTTCTCGTCAGTCTTGTAGGAGATCACAGACCTGAATGAGGGGGGAAAATAACATCCATTCAAGACCTGTTCTGATAATTGGCTATGTAGTTTGAAGGATAAGGATGGGACTAGACGTGAATCTTCCCATTCAAACAGTTATCTCCTTATAGTGGCTCAATTAAGAAACCATTTGGAGGAGACAAGACACTGAAATGTGGCTGTGGAAGGAGTCCATCCATACCTGAATCTGTTGTAGATTACAGCACCCTGGTCAAACTCGTAGCCCATGTTGAGCAGCTCCGTGGCGACGATGGAAGCGTCAGTAAAGGTGGGGGGCTTGCGGCCCACCTCTTTGCAGCTGAGCAGCAGGTAATTGCTATGTGTCCTGGGTTGCAAGGAGGGAGGGAGGAAACACTTATCATGGTAATAAACTAAATTCCAAAGGAAACCACTAGACTGGACCTGTTGCTGTGGGCATCATACGGTAAAGTGGCTGTATTTCTTGATTATCATTCTGTACCTCTGCAGGATGTTCCTCAGCTTGTCCCCCACATTAACTACCATCACCTCCTTGCCTTCGCCGGTGAGGGTAGCAATCTTGGCCTTGATGGCCTTGGCCACATTGGAATGGACGGCGCCACAGAGTCCACGGTCAGACGACACACCGATCAGGAGGTGCTTGTTGGCCACTCCCTCCGGGGCCTTGATCTCAGCCTTCTCGTACAGGGCTGGAGGACACACAGGCAAGAGAAGAGGGACTGTCAACAGGTTTGTTGAATGCCATTGGCAAACACCAGAAAAACATTTCCAATAAATGTGTGTGAAACGACCGTGACAGTACAGGGATGGTATTCAAGAAGCGCCTCAGTACCAGGGCTAATTTAGGATCAGGTCCCCTCTGTCCATGTAATCTTATTCATTATGATAGAAAAGGCTAAACTGATCCTAGATCAGCACTCCTACTCTGAGACTATGAATACAGGCCCTGACCTACCCCTACCTTCTCACTATGGTCCTAATAGAGAACCATAATAACAGACAGTGATGAACTTCACATAGAAACCATCCATTCCCTTAGACTTTAGTGTGTGTGAGATATATATATATATATATGAAAGAGAGAACATGCAGAGTTAGCAATGACATACCCACAGCACCATTTCCATAGACGCGGGCGGGCTTCAGCTGCCTCTCAGCGCGGGCATACTTAGCAGCGGCCACCATCTTCATGGACTTGGTGATCTTTTGGATGTTCTTGATGGACTTCAAACGGATGGTGACTAGAATGGGAAAGATGGATGCCACAGACTGATTAAACATTTGAGGTTCAATAACATTGAGACGTACAACTACAATATCATCATGATTCAAAAGTTTCACTTGTGCATAAGACTTAAAAAGAGGAAGCTCAAGGGTGAATGTTATGTAACACAGAGTAGTTAAAGAGATGGCAAGGTAAACACTTACTGTCCTTCAAGGTAGCCATGTTCCTGACCTGCCCACTATAAAAACAAACAGAATTAGCTAGGTATGTTAGAACATTATCATTGCAAGTTCGCGACATAACGTGGACATCCTCAATTCAGGGTTTATAAAACCAATACAAATAGCTAGCTACCTATAAGCGAATGAATGTTGTTTGTACAACTATACTAGCAATCAGTTAGTTAACGTTAAACTAGAGTCCATGTCACCAGATAATAGTTAGCATGTTAGGTTTATCCAGAGAATGCATGCTAACTTAGTGGGAGGGACAGTGCATTTGACAAGAACTGAACGCTGTTCTGAAAACATCTGGCATCGTACGAATTACTAAAAGGACCATTTAATCAACGTTAGTTAGTTGTCACACACTTCAATGACATGGTTAGCAAGCTAATGTCAGTTTAGCCACCGCACCGGCTGAACCTGACCATTCACTCTGCACCACACACCATCTGCGGCCTGCGGGTTAGCGCGCCCTTGCAATGTTTGACATGGCTCGTCAACGCATACGGTGTACATATTTGTCATATATGTGTACGACAGCACAATGCTCAAAATCATGTTTTGAAATATACGTAATTTTGCTATTAAACGTTACCATTGTGGGAGGAACACCAACGCGCTGGTCCTGGCGAACATAATTACTTCGATGAAGGTCAGACTCGCAGGACTGCGCAAGCGCAAGTAAATGGCAGGATGTGGACGGAAAAACAAACCTCGCGTTACTTCAAAGTACACGTAAAATGATGACGAAATACCAACGGAAGCGGCAGATTTTTAGGAGGAAGGAGAAGTGCATAACAACGTTTGAACGTGTTCGAGGCTTATTTCGAATTTAAATAATTTATATGTAGACGATTATTATTTGACATGGGGAAAGAGGGTTTTCTAAGCCCAAAGGCGATCGGGAATAGGATCAAAGCAAAAGGTCTTCAAAAATTGCGATGGTATTGTCAAATGTGCCAGAAACAATGTCGAGACGAGGTAAGAAAGATGGCTAGCTAAGTTAGCTATCTTACGTCATGTAGCGTAACGTTTGGAATATTTGCTAGTAGGTGCAAGCCAAATGTTGCAAGCGTTCCTAAACGACCAACTCGTTGGGACAGAATGTAAATTAAACATGTAAGTTAGCGAGCTAGATAGACTGTATTGTCCTCAGGAAAGTAACGTTAGATCTCGATCAGGGATGTCAGAAGTTAGGTTCTACACACTAACGGTAACGCCCGGGACAAGAGCCGGTTTAGGTTGAACTAGCTTCCCCTTTCTGCCCATAGAATGGCTTCAAATGCCACTGCATGTCCGAGTCCCACCAGAGACAGCTGCTGCTGGCCTCGGAGGACCCCAACAAGATCATGGACAACTTCTCACAGTGAGTCCATCTGCATTTACTTAGGTCTGGCTGTTGGTATGTCGTGTTCTATAGCACTGTCTCCAAAAAAATGTTAAAATGACATGTCAATAATGGTGTGATGATGAGTCAGGGGAGGTGTTCCACCAGTGGACTTATTTGCTTTCTCCACTCTTCCTCTCACCAAGGGAGTTCAAGAATGACTTTATTGAGCTGATCAGAAGACGCTTTGGTAATATTTGATTTCTTCTGAAACTATATATTATAAGTGCATGCAATATTACACTAGCTACTTATGAAGAGACTGTAAGACAAACCTCAACCTGACTGAATCTCTCTCTCGCTCTCCCCTCCAGGAACCAAGCGAGTGCAAAACAACATTGTCTATAACGAGTACATCAATGACCGAGAGCATGTCCATATGAACTCCACCCAGTGGGAGACTCTCACTGAATTCACCAAGTGGCTGGGGAAAGAGGGTACTGTCACGCTCATACCCCTTAGAACAGAAGGTATGTGTGTTTGTCTGTGTCTGTATGATCCCTGACATTGCTGTGTCTGATGACTTCTCCCAGGTTTCTGTAAGGTGGATGAGACACCCAAAGGCTGGTACATCCAGTACATCGACCGTGACCCAGAAACCATCCGGAGGCAGGAGGAGCTGGAGAAGAAGAAGAAGCAGGACCTTGATGACCAGGAGCGCAGTGCCAAGTTCATAGAGGAGCAGGTCCGCCGGGGCCAAGGAGGCAGGGAGCCAGAGGTGAGAGAGTACCACTACTGCCCTCCTCTGACTAGGAGGTCATATTACACTCTGTCTGCTGAACAGGGACTGGCCACGGGTTCTGTTTACCAACGATGTAATGATTCACTGATACGCATCTGCACCCGGTACAAATGTTTAAGATACAGTGCATCATAAAATCTATTTTAAAATTATACAAACCCCCAGTTCACTGATGTTTTTTCAAAAAGACATCTAATCTTTTGTGACTGAATGTATGTGTCCTTTCCTCCAGTAGCCTATCTAACTAAGCATGTCAATTCATATGACAGTCATTGATCTCCAAGTCAGATAACATGGTGGCAGGTAGCCTAGTGGTTAGAGCGTTGGGCCAGTAACCCAAAGGTTGCTAAATCGAATCCCCAAGCTGACAAGGTCTGACATCTGTCGTTCTGCCCCTGAACAAGGCAGTTAACACACTGTTCCTAGGCCGTCATTGTAAATAAGAATGTGTTCTTAACTGACTTGCCTAGTTTAAATAAAAAAACTGCACAGAGCAGCTCTCACCATCGAGAGCCTATCTCTGATCTAATATTCGTATATCTGTGCGGCACAATCAGCATTCAAATGCTTGTAAAATGGCTTTCGCAATTCTGAATCTTAGGCTTTATTAGTTGGGTGACAACCAATATAATTTGTTGAGTCATTGTTACCACTGTAGGAAATTGTTTTATTCAAGTTGTATAGGCTACCGGAGTGGACACAACTCTCATCTTTCTGATTGCACATCTAACTTCTGATTGGGGCTTTTCGATTGCCAGGTTCACCTTAAGAAATAGTTTTGGCGGTTTTGCTTTAAACAATCAGTGCTTTTTGTCATTTTTACATGAAGAGGTTAAAGTTGTAATTTCATAAACATTTTGCAAGCCGCAATGTAGGCCTGTGGTCGGAGCGGGAGAAGACCAGCTCACCTGTGTAATGTTCCAAATGTTCACAACCATTCTGGTTGTGAACCATCCATTTTGAGACGGGGGTGAAATCCAAAGCTGTGTTATATTCATTTGCTATTTCAGCTCATTTCTAAAGATAAATATTGACATTTTACTAGCAAAAAAATGACAAATTAATAAGTAGGTGAATGAGATTACAAAAGTGAGGGGACAAAAAGCATAAATTCCTCTCCTAATCAGATAGTGGTAGATGCTCAGTCTGCCCTCTGGCTCAGCTCAGGCGCCTACACACACCATACATCATTTTCACGCACACACAGCTCAGAGATGTAATCTCCGACAGAATTCACATCACTGCTGTTCAGCAAAGATACTGTTTACCTATGACATGTCATGGAATCATAACAATCTGTCCCTCTTTTTTTTCAGGAAGCACCAGTTTTCACTGAGTTGAAGCGAGAAAGTGAAGAAGAGAAAAGTATTACATTTTTTATATAGATAGCTCATGATGCATTTGGTCAGGAATTATGCTGATTACACCGTTATGCCCGCTCTTCTCTCACTGGTTATATTTTTGATTATATTTCAGTTACCTTCAATCTGGCCAAGGGCTCCTGTTCCTCTGCGGATGGCCCATCTAAAGCCAGGTACAGTAACCTGGATCTCAGTAAGAATGACTCACCGTCATCAATGGCAATGCAAAACAGCAAAAGTAAATGACTGTGGGGATTTCACTCTGATTAACACTGTGTCTACCTCTTCCCCTTAGTGTGGCCCTGGGTCCCAGTGCCCTGAAGGCAGCAGGATCAGGGAAAAGGAAAGATGCGCCCTCCACCTCAGAAGCCAAAGAGAAGAAGAAGAAGTCGGCCCTGGATGAGATCATGGAGGTACGGTAGTGTTTCCAGTTCTCCCTCTCAGCTCTGACTTGATGCACTGTCAAGTTAACTCTGTGTTAAACATGTGCGCATGTAACCCTTTGTGAGCTGTGTTGTGTTCAGATGGAGGAGCAGAAGAAGAGGTCTGTGAGAGCGGACCACTGGCTGCACCCCGGCATCGTAATCAAAGTTGTTACCAAGAGACTGGGGGAGAAATACCACAAGAAGAAAGGAGTCATCAAGGTAACACATTAGTTTCACACATGGTGGGTGATTGGGCCAGTTTTGTGTTCTAAGTAGCTTATAAGAAGTTTATAGTCAATAGAAGAATATCATACAGTTGAAGTCGGAAGTTTACATACACCTTAGCCAAATACATTTAAACTCAGTTTTTCACAATTCCTGACATTTAATCCTAGTAAAAAATCCCTGTTTTAGGTCAGTTAGGATCAGTTAAGAATGTGAGATGTCAGAATAATAGTAGAGAGAATTATTTCTTTCAGCTTTTATTTCTTTCATCACATTCCTAGTGGGTCAGAAGTTTACATATACTCAATTAGTTTTGGTAGCATTGCCTTTAAATTGTTTAACTTGGGTCAAACGTGTCAGGTAGCCTTCCACAAGCTTCCCACAATAAGTTGGGTGAATTTTGGCCCATTCCTCCTGAAAGACCTGGTGTAACTGAGTCGGGTTTGTAGAACTCCTTGCTCGCACATGCTTTTTCAGTTCTGCCCACAAATTCTCTATGGGATTGAGGTCAGGGCTTTGTAATGGCCACTCCAATACCTTGACTTTGTTGTCCTTAAGTCATTTTGCCACAACTTTGGAAGTATGCTTGAGGTCATAGTCCATTTGGAAGACCCTTTTGCGTCCAAGCTTTATCTTCCTGAATGATGTCTTTAGATGCTGCTTAAATATATCCACATCATTTTCTTTCCTCATGATGCCATCTATTTTATGAAGTGCACCAGTTCCTCCTGCAGCAAAGCACCCCCACAACATGATGCTGCCACCCCCGTGCTTCATGGTTGGGATGGTGTTCTAAAGCTTGCAAGTCTCCCCCTTTTTCCTCCAAACATAATGATGGTCATTATGGTCAAACAGTTCTATTTTTGTTTCATCAGACCAGAGGACATTTCTCCAAGAAGTACGATCTTTGTCCCCATGTGCAGTTGCAAACCGTAGTCTGGCTTTTTTATGGCGGTTTTAGAGTCGTGGCTTCTTCCTTGCTGAGCCGCCTTTCAGGTTATGTCGATATAGGACTTGTTTTACTGTGGATACAGATACTTTTGTACCCGTTTCCTCCAGCATCTTCACAAGGTCCTTTGCTGTTGTTCTGGGATTGATTTGCACTTTTCGCACCAAAGTGCGTTCATCTCTAGGAGACATAATGCGTCTCCTTCCTGAGCGGTATGACGGCTGCG
This sequence comes from Oncorhynchus kisutch, assembly GCF_002021735.2. NCBI lineage: Eukaryota > Metazoa > Chordata > Actinopteri > Salmoniformes > Salmonidae > Oncorhynchus > Oncorhynchus kisutch. The sequence goes on from NC_034192.2 coordinate 8,878,191, forward strand.
TGGTCCCATGGTGTTTATACTTGCGTACTATTGGAAATTCCTCCCAAGGATGAATCAGACTTGTGGAGGCCTACAAAAAAAAATCGGAGGTTTTGGCTGATTTCTTTTGATTTTCCCATGATGTCAAGCAAAGAGGCACTGAGTGTGAAGGTAGACCTTAAAATACATCCACAGGTAAACCTCCAATTGACTGAAATGATGTCAATTAGCCTAAAAGAAGCTTCTAAAGCCATGCCACCATTTTCTGGAATTTTCCAAGCTTTTTAAAGGCACAGTCAACTTAGTGTATGTAAACTTCTGACCCACTGGAATTGTGATACAGTGAAATAATCCGTCTGTAAACAATTGTTGGGAAAATTACTTGTTTCATGCACAAAGTAGATGTTCTAACCGACTTGCCAAAACTGTGGTTGAAAAACAAATTTTAATGACTCCAACCTAAGTGTATGTAATCTTCTGACTTCAACTGTATGTATTTAGGCTAACAGTTGTTGTGTGTTGTAGGAGGTGCAGGATAAATACACGGCCGTAGTGAAGATGATTGACTCAGGGGACAAACTGAAACTAGACCAGAGTCACCTGGAGACGGTCATCCCTGCACCAGGTAACCTAGTTCTCGCCATGGTTACACACACATGTCCACAGGAAATTGATCATTTTCAAACTGTACATTTGACTTGATATCTGGCCTGTTATTTTACCAAATCAAATAATCAAGTCTAACTCATCTGTCCCACAGGTAAACGGGTCCTGGTTCTGAATGGTGTGTACAGAGACACAGAGGCCCTACTGGACTCCATAGACGAGAGAAAGTTCAGTGCCACCCTCACACTTGACTCGGTAAGGACCAGGCACAAAATGGCTCTCGTCATGCATCAGTTTCTACCGTTTGGTGGTGGAATAGATGTTTGGTGTGGCAACTGCTTTGGGATGATATGAATGGTTCTTATTTTCTCATACAAGGGTGTGTTTTTCTTCCTCAGGGTCGGATGAAAGGGAGGAGGGTGGACGGGATCGCCTACGAGGATTTCTCCAAAATGGCCTGATCTATCATGACTTCCGTTACATGACAGCGTAACCCAAGAGCCCCTACCCTTCCACTGAGAGGCCCATCAGCTGAGAGACTCTACTGTGTCAGAGTTACCCTCTGTAAATATCCCAGAATGCATTTTCTATGGAGGTATCACTTCCTGAGTTAGCCGAGTAATGATTGGGGAGGGGGGGGGGGGTTGTATTTTTATTTTGTATTGTTATTAAATGGTTCTCTACAAATACATTTTAATGTTGTAATATTACTTATTGAATGAAGTACAACACAATTGACCTATGAATTGATTGAAAAACATTTGTATTTTGCCATGTAAGATGAGGTCTGAGAAATACAACAGTCATTGGAAGGTTCTGGTTAAGACGTCTGTGTGTGTGTGTACATAAAGTTCAAAGCCGACAGTGTAGTCTTCATGAAAATAAAGAAACATTCACACAGCTATACATACTGATACTGCTTTTTTAGAACCTGTTGTAAAGAGAGAGAGTTGTCAGACAGAGCTGTGATATGAAAACAGGTCATAACACATATGTGTCTAGTCGGATTGGCTGCAAATGTGTGTGTCTCCTGTACCTGTGGACTAGGATATCCATTATAACTATGCCCTGTCTCTTGCTGCCTGGGTTACATGGTACCCCCGTGTGCCTTGCGATTGGTCGCTCAGAGCGGGAGCGGCAGGAAGCTGTCGAGTCGCGGGACGATGTAGTTGGTGTAATGGCCGTCGATGAAGCCTTTGCCACTGTTGTGGATGAACCAGCAGAAGACGTCAGATCCACGTTTCTGATCCCGCCTGTAGTCCTTCTGCCAGCCCCTGTCACACACGTGGAATAGTTACAACCTCGTCTACAAGCCTCGTCGTGTTAGCACTCACATGCACTATGTCCCACTGTGATATGGTGGAAGGATTGCCTCAACAGAGATTAAGTTTACTGACTTGAGTATGTGTGACATGCTGATGTTATTCCTATAGTGGTGTGTGTGTGGTTTACCTGGCAGCAGGGATGTGCATAAGAGAGTGTGTGTTCTTACCTGGTGACGACCAGCTTGTTGCCCTTCACCTCCATGGTGGCCTCCTTCTTCAGAGGGTCAGCTCCCTGGTGCAGGTTAAACACCCTCACCTCTGGCTCCTGGCCAAACTGACCTACAAACACACATAGGTCAGTGAAACCTAATGAAGTAGGCTGTAATTGAATATAGGGATACTGATGCAGGATTCACTATAAGGGTGATGTAGGGTATCTTGTCACTATATGTCAACTCATGTAATTAGCTTATAGCATTATTGTATTCTTGGTGACCTACCTATAAGGCCGTGGGCCTGAGAGGAGTACTGGTTGTTGTTGGGGATATAGAGGCCCAGGAAGTCCACGTGGGTTGGGTGTTTCTTCCACACACGATGTAGCAGCACCATCACAGTGATCTTGTCATCCACCGTCACCATCACCTTGGAGTCCTTCACTATGGAAACCTTCACCCTGAAACACACAGGGATCATAGCATGGGGTTCAAACAGGAAACCGTGTACTTTTGAAATGTAGTTTTTTACCTTACCATAGTAAAACAGGCTGATGGTGCCTGACCAGGGGTTCGTGTGTGTCTATGTGTGCGGGCGTGCATGTTCCTACCTGTCCTGGGTGATGTCGGCCGTGGCTCCCCAGGTGAAGGAGTGGTTGTTCCTGCCGTCAGTCAGGTCGATACGGTCGGTGGTGACTGACACCCTGATGCCGTCAGGCTGGTAGAACACTGATATGGTGCCAAAGTACGTGTACACCTTCTCCTTCTCCTCCACCCTCTTAGAGCCAACCAGCTGGCCATTCACCACCACACCTAGAGGACAACGAGGGTGGAGGATAGAGTTAAGAGGACACAAGCACAGACACACACATTTTTGCAACCACACACACACATACCTGCACCGGGGTCTGACACCAGATTGAGGATGTGTCCAGGCTCTGAGTCAATGTTGAAGCAGACGTCCATGTTGTTTTTAGGCAGGTGGACGATGAAGTGAGGGTCGTTCTCCACTGTCACACAGAAAACACACAGACAGACAACCGTTACTATGGTGACACAATGGACATGAGAGTATTACCCACTGCAAAATTGCAGGTAGGGAGGTAGGCGATATTGATGGCCCAATGCAGCTGTTTTTATCTCAATTTGAAATGATTTCTGGGAACAATTAAGTAACTTACTGTGATTGTTTTCAATTAAAATGGTCAAAAAGAAACAAAAATAGTTACATATGGACAGTACCAAAACAAAATATCTAATGATTCTGTCTCTTTGCAGCAAAATCTGCACTACTGGGATAGTTGTATCCCCCATATGTATAACATTCTATTTAAATAAAAACTCTGCATGTTGAATCCAGTATTGTTTTGTGTATCAGTTCATAAACCATGTGCCATGGAATCAATATATCGAAAATCTCTGCCCAACTATTTTGCAAATCTATTTGGCATAGCTGTCATTTTTTGGGTCCTTTAATGAAACTGGTATACTTTTTTATTTATCACAATTTTCTTTAGCCAATTTTGGTCTTTAATGCAGGTCCGACAGACAAGTTCCTTATTTCCTCCCCCTGCTACTTGCCTCTACCATTTCTGTGGTAATGCTGTAATTAATTGGTTGTAATTTTGAGCACAGCAGACATTTCCATATGTCTGTGTTAGCTGCATGTGTGACATAACTCCACCAGTCCTATTTAGGATATCATTCACAAAGATTATACCTTTTTAAACATTCTTTCCAAAAAAAAACATGTTTTATCAATTAGTATATTTGAATTTAACCGTAATATTTGTTCTGTCTTTTCTGAAATTGCAACCCAACTTTCTATTGCTTGTTTTAAAAATAGCGATATTTTGGAGATTATTTCATTTCCAAATGACTGAAAGTGAGAGGTTGTAATCTGAGTAAAGGGAAAAAGGCCATTCTTGAACATGAGGTAAGACATCCTTACTAATCTGATAGAGAACCAGTTTGGATTTAAGTACAACTTCTGAATGACTGAAGCCTTTATTGAGAGGTCTAATATTTAATCATTATTGTCCTCCGAATTCATATTCATTATATAAATAGGCCCATTTAATTTGGTCTGGCTTGCCGTTCCAAATAAAATAGAATATTCTTTGTCTATATAACTTTAAAAACAAGTTGCTATGTAAACAGTAGTCAAGGCCATAAGCAAATAGGTCAACTGGGATATGACTAGAGTTAATGAGGGTGATTTTTCCACAATAGACAATAGACAGGTTCCACAGTATCAAGATCTTATCTATTTTGCTAACTTTCTATTAAAATGCATTGTAACGAGATCATTGCTTTTTTTCGGGATATGAATACCAAGTATGTCCACTTCACCAACAGACCATTTTATTGGTAAACTACACGCTAATGTAAAAGTTGTATTTTTTTGTGATCCAATGCATAATATGGTACACATCATCATTTGGTTGTAATCCAGAGACGTTAAAAAAAGTATCTAGATCATCTTTGTGGCTGTGGAGGGATCCAAACTGTGGATTTAAAAGAAAACATGAATTATCAGTGTACAATGACACCTATTATTGTTGGATCTGATTTTAATATCTAACATTTCGATGGCCATTGTTTTACTCCTCTTGACAGCTTAAAACTTTCTGAGAATTAGACATTATTTACTATTTTACACCTAGGGTTGAAAATTGAAATATTCCAGGCATTTATATATAAATTCCAGTCGTACTTTGTTAAAAGCCTTTTCAAAGTCAGGTATGAATATCGGGCATGGTTTCCCAGATTTTTCATAGTGTTTTATTGTTTCCAGTTTCCAGTACTTGTCTTATATTATCTCCAATGTATAGTCCATAAAAAACCTGTCTGATTAGGATGAATAATATCCGACAATAACTTTTAAATTCTAAGTGCTATGCACTGTTCTAGAATCTTTGCATTTCAACACTGAAGTTTAAAAAAAAATACTTTTTAGCAAAATGCAATTTCTCAAGCAAGAATTTAGCTAGGACTGTCTGGGAGTGGTCTGAGAGAGGGGCCTAATTGGAGGAGCCTAATGGGAGGGATGTGTAACCTCAAAACTAGCTGTTATAGGCAGAGAGGAGTGCAAACTCTCTTTGTTATTGGTCTATTAACTTATATCGCCTGGTGATGTCACCAGGCAGTCCAAAAACCCCACCCAGCAAAACAAGCTGAAATTTCAGGCAGACTTTTCAAACAGCTCTTTCACTAACAGTGCATTATTGTAATATTCACAATTGGACAGCATTATTCCAACCTCATAGTGTGGAAATATAAAACACAGGATATTCACGTTTTTGTCCACACTGCCCCTTTAAAACACAGTGTATAGCTCTGTGTGAGTTATTACGTATGGTGATATGGAGAGGTAGAGAAGTATTATACTGTAGCACAGATGTGTATAGAGGTGTGTGTGTGTTATGGTCACCTATGGTGATGTGATCTGGTAGGGGCCTCTCGGCGTGGCTAGGGGGGGCAGGGGTGGTCATCTGGACCCAGAGGGGGATGCTGTGAACCATCTGCACTGGAGTCCTTTGTCTGGGACCAACCATACCAGATCCTCCTACACACACACACACACACACACACACACACACACACACACACACACACGCACGCACGCACGCACGCACGCAAACACACACACGCACGCACGCACACACACACGCACACACACACACACACACACACACACACACACACACACACACACACACACACACACACACACACACACACACACACACACACAGCGAGTTTGGGATAGCTTCATTCACTCTCTTGTACTCATGTACATTTACAAGCCCCAAGAAGGGTGGACTCAGGTGATTTTGATCAGGCACCTGCACAGCAGCCCTGTTTGGGGTCCCTAGGGGAGTCAGCGAGCAGCCTCTCCTTGGCCTCCTCACTCTCCACCAGTAGGGCAGTGAGGGGCGTGACAAACTGGTGCTCCACAGCTAGGGTCAGGATCCTCTGGGTGATCTTCCTCTTCTTACCAGCAGTGGGGGCCAGGGACCTGCAGGGAACAGGGATATAACATTCACAAAACGTTACTCTGTATGTTTATTCATGCTCTATAGTCTGTATCAAAGTGCTGGCTATTTATAGCACAATCTTTTTATTCACTCCTTAGATTGAAAATAACGATGTGTTTAACTCTCTCTCTCACCTCTCAGCCAGTAGCTGGTTGACAGTGATGTAGGCCCACATCTGTCTGGCGAAGCCAGTGAAGGCATGCTGCTGCTGGGCCAGCGCAGCGTCTAGCTCCAGGTAGTCTGCTTCAGTCTGTAGGGACAGGTCCAGACGATCCTGGGAAGAAGAGTGGGACAGAGAGAGGGTAGGACACAGGTGAGTGTGTGTACCTGTGCATGTGTGTGTGTATGCAGTGGTGTAAAGTACTTAAGTAAAACCTTTTGAAAGTACTACTTAAGTAGGTTTTTTGCGGTATCTGTACTTTACTTTACTATTTATATTTTTAACAACTTTTACATTTACTTCACTATGTTCCTAAATAAAAGTATGTACTTTTTACTCCATACATTTTCCCAAGCACCAAAAAGTACTTTTTACATTTTGAATGCTTAGTAGGACAGGAAAATGTCCAATTCCCCCACTTATCAAGAGAACATCCTTGGTCATCCTTACTGCGTCTTATCTGGAGGACTCACTAAACACAATGTTTTGTTTGTTAATTATGTCTGATTGTTGGAGTGTGGCTATCTGGTTTGGTTTATATAAGCAATTTCAAATGATTTATACATTTCCTTTTACTTTTGATACTTAAGTATATTTTTGCAATTACATTTACTTTTGATACTTAAGTATATTTAAAACAAAATACTTTTACTCCAGTAGTATTTTACTGGGTGACTCACTTTACATCGAGTCATTTTCTATTAAGGTATCAAATCAAAGTTTGTCACGTGCGCCATAATTCTTTATTTTTTACCTTTATTTAACTAGGCAAGTCAGTTAATTAAGAACAAATTCTTATTTTCAATGACAGCGGGTTCAGGTTCAGAATGACAGATTTGTACCTTGTCAGCTCGGGGGTTTGAACTTGCAACCTTCTATCTAGTCCAACGCTCTAACCACTAGGCTACACTGCCATCCCTCCCATAAAACAGGTGTAGACCTTAAAGTGAAATGCTTACTTACAGGCTAAGGTATGTGTGTGTGTGTGTGTGTGTGTGTGTGTGTGTGTGTGTGTGTGTGTGTGTGTGTGTGTGTGTGTGTGTGTGTGTGTGTGTGTGTGTGTGTGTGTGTGTGTGTGTGTGTGTGTGTAGGAAAGTAAAGAAATAAAACAACAGTAAAAAGACATTTGAAAAAAGAGTGGCAAGGCTATATACAGACACCTGTTAGTCAGGCTTATTGAGGTAGTATGTACATGTAGGTATCATTAAAGTGACTATGCATATGTGATGAACAGAGAGTAGCAGAAGCGTAAAAAGAGGGGTTATCGGGTGGTGGCACACAATGCAAATAGTCCGGGTAACCATTTGGTTACCTGTTCAGGAGTCTTATGGCTTGAGAAGCCTTTTTGTCCTAGACTCGGCACTCCGGTACCGCTTGCCATGCAGTAGTAGAGAGAACAGTCTATGACTGGGGTGGCTGGGGTCTTTGACAATTTTTAGGGCCTTCCTCTGACACCGCCTGGTGTAGAGGTCCTGGATGGCAGGCAGCTTTGCCCCAGTGATGTACTGGGCCGTACGCACTACCCTCTGAAGTACCTTGCGGTCGGAGGCCGAGCAATTGCCGTACCAGGCAGTGATGCAACCGGTCAGGATGCTATCGATGTTGCAGCTGTAGAACCTTTTGAAGATCTCAGAACCCATGCCAAATCCTTTTACTTTCCTGAGGGGGAATAGGCTTTGTTGTGCCCTCTTCACGACTGTCTTGGTGTGTTTGGACCATTCTAGTTTGTTGTTGATGTGGACACCAAGGAATTTGAAGCTCTCAACCTGCTCCACTACAGCACCGTCAATGAGAACGGGGACGTGCTTGGTGCTCCTTTTCCTGTAGTCCACAATAATCTCCTTTGTTTTGGTGACATTGAGGGGTTGTTATTCTGGCACCACCTGGCCAGGTCTCTGACCTCCTCCCTACAGGGAGGAGGTCGGTGATCAGGCCTACCACTGTTGTGTCGTCAGCAAACTTAATGATGGTGTTGGAGTTGTGCCTGGCCATGCAATCGTGGGTGAACAGGGAGTACAGGAGAGGACTGAGCACGCACCCCTGGGGAGCTCCAGTGTTGAGGATCAGCGTGGCAGATGTGTTGCTACCTACCCTCACCACCTGGGGGTGGCCTGTCAGGAAGTCCAGGATCCAATTGCATAGGGAGGTGTTTAGTCCCAGGATCCATAGCTTGGTGATGAGCTTTGAGGGTACTATGGTGTTGAACGCTGAGCTGTAGTCAATGAACAGCATTCTCACATAGGTGTTCCTTTTGTCCAGGTGGGAAAGGGCAGTGTGGAGCGCAATAGAGATTGCATCATCTATGGATCTGTTTGGGCGGTATGCAAATTGGAGTGGGTCTAGGGTTTCTGGGATAATGGTGTTGATGTGAGCCATTACCAGTCTTTCAAAGCACTTCATGGCTACGGACGTGAGTGCTACGGGTCTGTAGTCATTTAGGCAGGTTGCCTTTGTGTTCTTGGGCACAGGGACTATGGTGGTCTGCTTGAAGCATGTTGGTATTACAGACTCAATCAGGGACATGTTGAAAATGTCATTGAAGACACCTGCCAGTTGGTCAGCACATGCCCGGAGCACAAGTCCTGGTAATCCATCTGGCCCCGCAGCCTTGTGTATGTTGACCTGTTTAAAGGTCTTACTCACGTTGGCTACGGAGAGCGTGATCACACAGTCAACTGGAACAGCTGATGCTCTCATGCATTCCTCAGTGTTGCTTGCCTCGAAGTGAACATAGAAGTGATTTAGCTCGTCTGGTAGGCTCGTGTCACTGGGCAGCTCGCGGCTGTGCTTCCTTTTGTGGTCTGTAATAGTTTGCAAGCCCTGCCACATCCGACGAGCGTCGGAGCCGGTGTAGTACGATTCAATCTTAGTCCTGTATTGACGCTTTGCCTGTTTGATGGTTCGTCGCAGGGCATAGCGGGATTTCTTGTAAGCTTCCGTGTTAGAGTCCCGCACCTTGAAAGCGGCAGCTCTACCCTTTAGCTCAGTGCGAGTATGACTTTTGGGTACATCTTCCACCACTGTGTGTATGAGTGTGCATGCATGCATGTGTATGTATGACTCACAGCGAATGCGGTGGTGAAGCTGTTAAGAGTAGTGGACTCAGAGGGCAGCACCTTCCCAGCCACCACCAGCTCTGAGCCACTGAAGTACTTGTCAAAGTGGTTCTGGGTGACGTCAGAGACAGAGTCCTCTGGGAACTGAACCGTGATCTTCCTCAGGAGGGGAGACGAGACCTGGCTGTAGAACCGCTGGAGGGGAGAACGGAGGAGGGAGGTCAGAGATGGTGGTGAGAGAGGCAGTGAAGATAGAGTGTTTATACAAGAATAGGAGGAGAATTCAGAGGAGAGGTAGTCATACAAAGGGGGATGAACAGAGGGAAGGGAAGGAGGAGGAGTAGTGATGCAACTATATGCAGGATTAGGGAGAGAAGAATGAATGGGAGTTTTAGGGACAGAGGTCTGTCGTACCCGTATCTGATCTGAGGCGTCGTGGCTGGTGTAGATCCTCTGGGCCACGCCCCTATTCTCCATGGCGATGCGTTCCAGGAAGTCGTAGTCGACATCGAAGCCGATGCCCAATGAGAAGAGAGAGAACTCCTCCCTCATGACCTTCTTCACATTCTTCTGGATGGCGCTGAGCTTGATCTCTCCTACAGAGAGAGGGAGAGATGGTGGATGACAGTAGCATAACAGTATGAAGGGCAGTACACCACTAGATGTTATTAGATGGGGCGTGAGGGGGAAAATGAAGGGGGGTGAAGTGGTATGAGGTGGGTGATGAAAAGTCAGTCCGTGTCAGTTTTGGGATCAGCAGCGGTATGATGTCTCACCGACAGTGGGGTCTCCATCAGACACCAGCATGATCATGGAGACAGAGCGTGGGTCAATCATGCCCTGATTGGACGCCTTCACCAGCATCTGCACCGCCCTCATCAATGCCTCGTTGATATTGGTGCCTGGATCGGGTCAAAGGGCAGTGAGAGCCAATCAGATACACATCCAGACAACCTTTCGTTATCCACCACTCTGTCCTCTCGTCCTCTTTCCTCGGTCTCTCCCCATTACTTAAATCCATGCAACCTTCTACTTCCTTATAATCCTCCACATCTCTCTCTTTCTCTGTCGCTCTCTTTCTTTCATCCCTCCCTTCTCTCTCACCTCCGTTGGGTTTGATGTTCTGGATGTATTTCTTGGCCTCAGCCACCTGTATGGTGCTGCCTGGAACCAGCTCCTCACTCCAGCAGCGCACATTGTGGTTGAAGTCAACAATGCTGAAGTAGTCATCCATGGTCAGGTCATCCAATATGGTCTGCATAGCCTCCACAGTCTGAGAGAGAGAGAGAGTTATAGAGCAAGAGAGAGAGCGATAAAGTCATAAATGAGATTGGACAGTCATTTCAGTGCAGTTTCACAGAATACCCACACGAGGGCGGTGTTGTATTTGTCAGGCAGGCTCTGCCGGTTGTGAGAGAAGAGAGATGTACGACTGATGGGGCACAGATTGACCCCTGTGAGTTTTTCTATGGTTACGTCACACACCTGCTTCATCTTGACTCCCCACATAGATCCACTGACGTCAATGACGAACACAATGTTTTTTGGGAGGGGGGAGAGATTGGCCGGGGCGAAGAAATGCACAAAATGCCCGTCAGAAACCTAGGAGAAACATTGAAATAACAGTGACCAATACTTCCTGTATTACATTTCTGTTACAAAGTAAAGTGACACAAAGACTGTGTTACTACATGTGTTTCTGTCAGTGTGTGTACCCACATGTAGTTCCCCGGCATTGCTGTCTCTCAGGACGTCGTATTTGACGGTAAAGATGCCATCGATAGCGCTGGTGGTGCAGTTCTCGCACTTCCTCTGCTGCTGGAGCGAGGGCTTGAACACCACGTGAGCCTTGTCCTTCGAGGAGGTGAGTTTGGCCATGCCGCTGAAATGCTCTCCCAAGGTGTTCGGTGTCTCCACAGAGGCGATGCCGTTGGGCTCATAGATATACACATCCACCTGCAGAGAGACAGGGAGAAGGCCGAAATATGCTGACACAGAGGCACTGACCTATCAAATACAGTCCTTAAATACCACACACAGGCATGCACACACACACACACACACACACACACACACACACACACACACACACACCACACACACACACACACACACACACACACACAGGTAAGCTCTCTCACCTGGAACTGGGGCACCAGGCGTCCAGGCTGCAGGTATAGTGAGTGTTCATAGAAGCCCAGCTTCCTCTGCATCATTTCCTGGTAGTGCAACTCAAACTCTATCTTACTGCCGGGAGGCACGTGGACCTCCGTCTTAAAGGTCTCCATGTCCTGGGAGTTAGCCCTGTGGTGTAGGATTACCAGCTCTAAAGTCAGTCACAGGACACTAGAAAGGTCTTATGCAACAACAATGTTTGTTACACACAGCATAGACCATTATGAATGGCATAGGATTCATAACGGTCAAAAAATGGGTGGGAACCCATTTCCCTGTATTGTCCAAGATGTCATTCTTCAGTATAGCTACACTAAATACTATGGCCATGGTGCACTGTGGGCTGTACCGTACCTGACGAGGCCTGCAGCCTTCCCTCTGGCTCTAGCCTGAGCGTAGAGGTTCCTAGCCACAGTCTTCTCCTTTACTGAGCCCACAAACATGATCCCATTCACATTCCTAAAAACAGCACACAACATAGTCCACAGCTCTTTCCATTAAGTTGAGGATTGTATTTCAGTGTGATTGTGATTGACATTTGAGATTGTGCTTTTTATTCTGATTGAGACGGTTGCTCACATGGTGAAGTTGGTGATGAAGGCTCGTTTGGGGATCTGGACGTTGAACCCAATGCTCTGGGCATTTGGACCAGAGTTGACCACAGAGCTCTTGACTGTGGTGTGGCAGAACCGCGACGTGATGCGGCTCTCCACCTTGTAGCTCTTAACCGTGATGTCATCACCCCGGATGGCCTACATAGGGAGGTGGAGAACGTGAGACTGACTTTGGCTGTGATGTCATCGACTAGGGACGAGTGCCGTTGCATAGGAATTGTGAGTCAAGCTCTCTACAGCTTTACATCTAAACCACATAAAACAAGCGGTTTAGGGACACTTCTTTTTCCCATCTACAAATCTGAATATCTGACTGAAAAATGAATAGGAAACATGTTTCTTTGGAGTATCTACTTATACACTGAGTATAAATAACCTTAAGAACACCTACTCTTTCCATGACACAGACTGACCAGGTGAATCCAGGTGAAATCCTTATTGATGTTACTTGTTAAATACATTTCAATCAGTGTAGATGAAGGGGAGGAGACCAGGTTAAAGGATTTTTAAGCCTTGAGACAATGGAGATATGGATTGTGTATGTGTGTTCCATTCAGAGGGTGAACGGACAAAGCTAAATATTTAAGTGCCTTTGAACAGAGTATGATAGTAGATGCCAGGCGCAGCGGTTTGTGTCAAGAACTGCAACGCTGCTGGGTTTTTAAAACTCAACCGTTTCCTGTGTGTATCAAGAATGGTCCACCACCCAAAGGACATCCAGGCAAATTGACACACCACCGTGGGAACCATTGGAGTCAACATGGGCCAACATCCCTGTGGAATGCTTTCGACACCTTGTAGAGTCCATGCCACGATGAATTGAGTCTGTTCTGGGGGTAAAAGGGCAACTCAATATTAAGAAGGTGTTCTTAAGGTTTGGTATACTCAGTGTATAACAGGCTGAGAATTCTGAGAAAGAAAGTGACACATTTTACCACAGAAACGTTAAATGGATGTAGCAACTGCAAAGTGAAGTCAATAACCTGTCTGTCAGCGGATTCTCTTCAAACAGGACCATTGATTAGTAGATAAGAGGACTAAACTCTGTCACAGTGGACAGAGGGGTCGAACATCAAGCAGAGACCAGAGAGAGAAACCTACCTCAAAGTCTTCCTGCTCCTCACTGGTCAATATCGCCCTCTGGAAACACACAGAAACAATCAGCTCTGTACCAATCAATCAAGCTAATGTATTTTATAAATCTCTTTTTACATCAGCAGTCGTCACTAAGTGCTTTACAGAAACCCATTCTAAAACCCAAAATAGCAAGCAATGTGGATGCAGAAGTTTCTGTACTGTCCCATACTGCACTCAGAAAGAACAGTTTGATATGTAACAGTAACTATAGGTAGGTGGTCATGGCATAACAATTCTATAGACATTCTAAATAAAAATTCGGAATTGTCAGTAAGCCTTATAGGACTGTCATTGGGTTCAATCCATTGACCTCTCCATAACCCCTTTATCAATAGTTCAGAGGTCAATGAAGCAGACTGCTTGCTTTTTTACATGTTGTTGGTATTCTATTTCTGTAACTGGGCAAAAACAAAAACCCACCTCAAGACAGGATCATTTCCCTCATAATATGTTGCATTATTGAATCAATGTCATATTGAATATAAGAAGATTATGACATTATATAACATTAATTCAGACAAATTGTTTGGGAAAAAATAAAAGAAGAGTTTCATCTCACCTTAAATCGTCCATGTTGTTTCTCTAATGACTGGTAGAACCAAAGGGCCGTTTGTAAAACAGAGAATAAAAGTTGTGCATTAATCAGTCACATGAACGTCGCATAAAATATAGTTCTGTTAAAGGAACGTTATCAAAAAACACATTTGACAGAGAGAAGGCTGTTTCTACACACATTTGTATTTGTATTTTTAGGGCTCCCCATTAGCTGCAGCTACTCTTCCTGGGGACCATCAGCATTAAGGCAATTAAGACACATCTATAAAACAATCTCGTTATCGTATAACAGTTAATATTGAAATATATGAACTCACAGTTTCTGTCTCCCACTCGCCCTCGACCACAAACTCAAAGCAGTGGGTCTGGTGTAGGGCCAGCAGGCCTAGGAGGAGAGCCAGGCGTCTCATGGTTCCAGGCCTGTATGTGTTGCCTGAGGTTTAACACTCCCAGATATAGTCCTTCAGCCGGGACCCAAGAGGCAGCAGAGAGATCCCAAAAATAAGGGTTAAAAATCCACCGAGTGCTGATAGTCGCTTGGCCCCAGTCAATATTTGTTGTGTTTCACGTATCCCGGAGAGGGAAACTTTGAAACTTGACCTGCCGTGTAGGAGGGTAAACACAGCATATTTGGGATCATACAGGTTCGGTTTACGGCTGGATTTCTCGTTGATTTATGTAGGCCTAAAGTCTGCAACACGCCCAGACAATCAGAACTGGGTTTCCAATGCTGGTATGTACAGATTTAAACGCTGGCATGCTGTAGCAGTAGTTGCCTCTCTCTATGTGATCATAATAATACCTGTGGGTTGGCCACGTGCAGTGGAGCTAACGTTTGGACTTTAGACAGGGTTCAAACATTCCATTTGGCGCCATATTTGGCCATTTTGCATGGCAATCACTGTGAGGTCACGTCAATTCCATTTTTGCTGTGCAATAACAATAGAACAAAAACAGAAATAGAGCGAACAAATTGACCTTTGGCACCATGCTGGGTGTGCACTGCATTAAAGGAATAATCCACTAAAAAACTATATTTTGGTATTTGTAGTCCACTGTTGATACAGTCCCAAATTGTTTTGCATGTGAGCAATCAAGTTTTCAAGATATGGGACTTTTAAAAAGCACATTTTAACTTGCCACATCATCGTGATAATGCAAATCCTTTGATTACTTGACTGCTGACATGCAAAACACTTTGGGACTGTATCAATAGCGGACTAATGCATTTAAAAAATAGTTTTTGAGTGGATTATTCCTTTAAGGTGGAAGCACTGTTCCTGAATTATTCATTGACCAATCATAGGGAGTCTCTCGCAAGCTCTCTGGGGGAATCATGCAACTGGGTTTAGTTTTTGAGGGAGTGTGGTGCTGAGACTACTACTCATACTTTTTCTGACCAGACAGCATCAGATACATGGGCTACGTATGTTAAGACACAGGAGCACAGTTCTGCGCGCTAGTTTCAGCAGAGAGGAAAAAAAAAGTATAAAAAATTATATCATTACTCCTGTCTAAATAAAATAATTGAAAATGCTTTACCAAAGAGCTTGACTTAGCCACAGATGACCATTAGCTTCCTTTAAAAAATAGCTGTGGATTGTTTCAAATCACAAGTGCATGGGCCTATTTGGGAAGCCAGCACATTGGGCAGCGCGCATGGCAATAGGCCTAGCTGATTTTTGAGTTGTGGCTGTCAGTGAAAAGCTTCTAAAATATGTGTTTTGAGTATCATTTCAATTGTTGAGGCAGGAAGAAGGGGAGGGTTGTGTTGTGAAGATATCAATCAACCAATCAAATGTATATATAAAGCCATTTTTTAATCAGCCGATGTTACAAAGTGCTACACAGAAACCCAGCCTGAAACCCCAAACAGCAAGCAATGCAGATGTAGAAGCACGGTGGCTAGGAAAAACTCCCTAGACAGGCAGGAACATAGGAAGAAACCTAGAGAGGAACCAGGCTTTGAGGGGTGGCCAGTCGTCTATGGGCATCTTTCTCCAGAATGCCTGCACTCTGCTCTCCAGAACGTGCTCTGCTGTCTACCGCCAATTCTTGCACGTTCATTGTTTCATTTTGTGAATTGTTTTCCCTTTGATTGGTTATTTTGATCAATTCCCCATTATATATGTAACCAGTAGACCTAGTAAAAGTAGCATTAATCCCTGGCATTTGGTTAAGTTTACTACTCTTAATGCATGCATTACAGTCATTTATGGTTCTCATTCTCAGAGTGGAATGTTGTTGGCAAAATTCACAACCTGCTACACTTGTGAGAAACACAGCGGTCTAAGCCACTACAGCTCAGTGCTAGAGGTGTCACTACTGACCCTGGTTCGATTCCAAGCTGTATCTCAACCAGCTGTGATTGGGAGTCTCATAGGGCGGTGCACAATTGGCCCAGCGTCTGGGTTAGGTTTAGGCTGTCATTGCAAATAGGAATTTGTTCTTAACTGACTTGCCTAGTTAAATAAATACAAATAAAAATAACCAACAGAGAATGTTTTTTTTTTCCCCAAACTGAACCATTTTAATGTAAACCGCCATATCTTACAAAGGTTCTATAAATCTCTCCTGCAGAGTATGCTGTAATTTGGTGTGATATGCGTGTTTGAAAACGATTCAGCGCTTGATTAAGACGGTGGGAAGAATAATTGGTATAATGTAGATCCAGATTCAGCTTCCACCCTGTACACAAAACTTGAAAGCATATAACAGGACAGTACTTATCCCTTTCATCCCCTTCACTCAAAATTCAATCACAGCAGCAGCAGAACAAGGGGAAAGAAAATGAAAACAGATAGATATGGGGACTCTTTTATTCCAACAGCCATTAGGTCATATAATAGACAGGCAAGTATACAGTGTGTTGCACTTTCACTTTCAATGTGTGGCTTTAGCACTTTGAATTAATTCTATTGTGTAGTTTCTGTGTTTTCATATTTTATGCACTGTCTTTTTAAGCACATGACCAAATGAATTTCCCCCTGGTGGGATAATAAAGTTGATCTGAATCATCTAGGAGTTTTGTCCATTTTTGTTTCTCTATCCTAATAACATCGAGGGAGTGTGTGCGACCTAAGCACACCAACCTTCTGAGTTGATACAATGTTGCACTTCCCTAGCAATAGCTCAAGTCAAGACATATAGAACAGGAGTAGAGAGGTTAATGTGATTGAAACCTACATTTTAATCAGGACATTTTCTGTGTTTTTATTTGTCTGCTTTTTTTTAACTAGGCAAGTTAGTTAAGAACACATTCTTATTTACAACTGCTTTCTTCAGGGGCAGAACAACAGATTTTTTTTTACCTTGTCAGCTCAGGGATTTGATCTAGCAATCGTTCGGTTACTGGCCCAACGCTCTAACCACTAGGCTACCTGCCGACCCATAGGCCTTAGGCCTATGTATTTTACTTAGTTGATGATGGAAGTTACAGGCCTACTACTGCATTGGCCGATAGGCTATCTCTGAGTTCCATTTGCTAACTTCTGGTGCTCTTGCATAAATGTAATTTGTTTTTTAGATTTGTATGATTTTAATTAAGATGTTTAAGAGTAACTACATGACAATCATTTTGAAAATACAAAAACATTATTATTGAAATTAAACTGTTCCTTGAAAATATGCATATTAAAATAATCAAATCTGGCACACAGATTGGTAGAAATGGTAGGATAAATTGGAGAAACTGTAAGCTTCCCCAAACTTTGAGCTCACAAGCTGCCAATGGTCTTTATTATAACACCCATTAGTCAAATTTGTGCAAGCACAA
Organism: Oncorhynchus kisutch; assembly: GCF_002021735.2. Lineage (NCBI taxonomy): Eukaryota > Metazoa > Chordata > Actinopteri > Salmoniformes > Salmonidae > Oncorhynchus > Oncorhynchus kisutch. The sequence goes on from NC_034192.2 coordinate 8,895,765, forward strand.
GCGTGTGCACACAGGAAGTCCCGCGAAAAAAACATGCCCGCCTATAGAAATCAAATGCCTTTCCAACTGATTCGTTCTGGCACCGGCACTGTTGTGGGTAGACTACTAGCCTATGTTTTGGAGTTACTTTTTATTTTAGTGGCTGTCAGGTCCCCAGGGGCAAAATCTGGAGCGGCTGCATATCTATATCTTCCAGGGTACATTCATTTACCTATGTGCCAAAATTGTTGCTTCTATCACAAAGTGCACAATTGAGTCAACATTTTCATCTTAGCCACACCACCAGTATACAGTGATGGCAATTTGCATATACTCCAGAATGTTATGAAGAGTGATCAGATGAATTGCAATTAATTGCAATGTCCCTCTTCGCCATGCAAATTAACTGAATCCCCAAAAAACATTTCACTGCATTTCAGCCCTGCCACAAAAGGACCAGCTGACATCATGTCAGTGATTCTCTAGTTAACACAGGTGTGAGTGTTGACAAGGACAAGGCTGGAGATCACTCTGTCATAATGATTGAGTTCGAATAACAGACTGGAAGCTTCAAAAGGAAGGTGGTGCTTTTAATTGTTCTTCCTCTGTCAACCATGGTTACCTGCAAGGAAACACGTGCCGTCATCATTGCTTTGCACAAAAGGGCTTCACAGGCAAGGATATTGCTGCCAGTAAGATTGCACCTAAATCAACCATTTATCAGATCATCAAGAACTTCAAGGAGAGCTGTTCAATTGTTGTGAAGAAGGCTTCAGGGCCCCCAAGAAAGTCAAGCAAGCGCCAGGACCGTCTCCTAAAGTTGATTCAACTGCAGGATCGGGGCACCGCCAGTACAGAGCTTGCTCAGGAATGGCAGCAGGCAGGTGTGAATGCATCTGCATGCACAGTGAGGCGAAGACTTTTGGAGGATGGCTTGGTGTCAAGAAGGGCAGCAAAGAAGCCACTTCTCTCCAGGAAAAACATCAGGGACAGACTGATATTCTGCAAAAGGTACAGGGATTGGACTGCTGAGGACTGGGGTAAAGTAATTTTCTCTGATGAATCCCCTTTCCGATTGTTTGAGGGCATCCGGAAAAAAGCTTGTTCGGAGAAGACAAGGTGAGCACTACCATCAGTCCTGTGTCATGCCAACAGTAAAGCTTCCTGAGACCATTCATGTGTGGGGTTACTTCTCAGCCAAGCTAGTGGGCTCACTCACAATTTTGCCTAAGAACACAGCCATGAATGAAGAATGGTACCAACACATCCTCCGAGAGTAACTTCTCCCAACCATCCAAGAACAGTTTGGTGACGAACAATGCCTTTTCCAGCATGATGGAGTACCTTGACATAAGGCAAAAGTGATGACTAAGTGGCTCGGGGAACAAAACATCAATATTTTGGGTCCATTGCCAGGAAACTCCCCAGACCTTAATCCCATTGAGGACTTGTTGTCAATCCTCAAGAGGCGTGTGGACAAAAAAAAAAAAAATCCTGACAAACTCCAAGCATTGATTATGCAAGAATGGGCTGCCATAAGTCAGGATGTGGCCCAGAAGTTAATTGACAGCATGCCAGGGCGGATTGCAGAGATCTTGAAAAAGAAAGGTCAACACTGCAAATATTGACTCTTCGCATCAACTTCATGTAATTGTGAATAAAAGCCTTTGACACTTATGAAATGCTTGTAATTATACTTCAGTATTCCATAGTAACATCTGACAAGAATATCTAAAGACTCTGAAGCAGCAAACTTTGTGGAAATTAATATTTGTGTCATTCTCAAAACTTTTGGCCACGACTGTACATTCCTCCATTCCTCCATATTAACACCGAAATAATAGTAAATTGTGGTTTTTGTCTCTAAATAGTTGCTTGACAAAGTCATACAATTTCAGAAGGACAACAAAACGGTTTCGAAATTATGAGGTTTTGCTCAATTTACCCGTTTGCCCTTTTAAGGTTAAATCATTTTGCCTTTGTGTCATACTGCATAAGTGTACGCCATTTGTATTTATAAATGCAGTTAATAAGCAAAACTACGAACCTTCTTGAGAGTTCAAACGTGACAGTGACACATGGCTAAATGAACCACATTGCCCTTGAAGTCCAAGTGATTTGTTGGGGTGGAAGTGAATGTGGGGTCAACTTCAAGGCGAATAGTGAATGAAGACTATAGAGGTAATTGATGGGCTTTGGAGTGGCTTACACATTGTAATAGTTGTGTGCCTGTGTGTGTGACTCGGGTCAGGCGCTTTTTCTCTAAGGCCCCCGAGCCCTGACGCGACAAATCCAGTCGAGGTCGAAGACTCCGCGGGTGGGCGTGCCGCTGCGAGTCAAGTGTCCTCAGTCATCCATCGTCTCACAATTCGGTCACTCTCATCCGAACGACCCTCAGGCTCTTGTTCGTTAATACTGTAAATGGATATGGACGTAAACATGCTGTTTTTGACGTTACTGATGTGTTACAATCCGTATGTTTTTGGACTGTTTGAGGATATTAATATTGAGGAGGATCTTTCTCCCGACTTTGATTTGGATATTGTGAGTGTCATTTGAACTCTGAACTATTTAATTTGGCAACATTGATATATATATATTTTGAGAGCTTCATTGGAACCCCTTTTAACCAATCTACTTTGTTTCCCATTTCAGTCTCCCCGTAGAGTGCCTCGCCAGGTGAAATCCATGCTTACTAAGGTAAAGATTACAAAGTTGAATGTCTTGACATTTCTGCCCGTATGCATCTTTTGCGCTCTTGTGTGTCATTGTGTGTGTTGACTAGGCTACTGTAGACTAAATATCACCCGCATTAATAATCAGAGATCTGCATGTTGCATACTGTTGTTCATTGATAACAATTGAAGAATATGTCTCAAAAAGTCTTTCGTGAAAGCAGAGTAGAGGGATGGGTAGTTCACCACTGCGGTTTGTCATCCTCGAAAACTCTCATTGGGTGTGACACGCAGAGACCTGCCAAGCGCACCGGGCTGTACTGCAGATACGTGGAAATCGCTGGACATCCTATCCAGAAATACAATCAAAAATATAAAATATATCCCGCCAACGTGTTGATAAGGAGTTTGGAACGATATGCCACTGGTAATGAACGGAATGGAACAGTGGCCAGTGCGCAGCATGTGTGTGTGCGTGAACGCAGTGCTGTGCTGTCCCATCGACGATACATGAAAAACATAAATCACTGCCAGATTTAAATTAACCAAATGTATTACAAACCAATCAAACCTAAGGTATCAGCAATAAACATGAACCTAACATGTTGATGTCCAACCGCGTAGGAGACCAAACCGCATATCCAGGAGCTGTCGGTGAAGACCACCATTATCTCCCGATACGCCTTCACCGCGGTGTCGTGCACCATGCTCAACCGGCACTCCGCCGCCGCCGAGGGCGTCTTCCAGTTCCTGATTCCCAAGAACGCCTATGTCTCGAACTTTACCATGTAAGCGCCAAAACGCAACAGATGCGTAATTTTATTTTTTTATTTTTTTACTTGTAGCCTAGATAGATGCTTCTGGGTAATAGATCATGTCAGTCTGAGTCTAATATGGTTCAGATTGTGTACACGTGTTGCAAGTGAACTACAATGTATCTTTCCCCCTCAATTTATTTAGATTTCTCATTTATTTTCTCACTTTATTGTTGTGTGATTACTACCCCTCTTGCCATATTCTCCCTCTTCCCATGGCATGCCATTGTGGCCAGTCAATCATTGTATGGGTTTATGAGGGCTCTGTTGCTATGGGAGAGGTTAGTGTGGGGCCTGTGACTGTTCAGTGGTGCAAAGGTAATTTACTATGTTGTGGTCACAAGCCTTCATTCATCTCCATTTACTAGATTGTTCACTGGACCATGAGAGACATAGTCCAGAAGACTCAGAAGAAGCCTGTGAAAGGCTTGCCTGTTTACTTTTATGTATCACAGTAATATAGACCTAACACAATGAAATTAGGATTTCCCCAATGATTCTTAGACAGAGTTTTGAACTGTAAGGTTTACTTACTAGGGTGATCATCTCCACGCTTAACCCCTGACCTCTACCCTGAACACAGGATCATTGGGGGGCGTGTCTACCCCAGTGAGGTCAGGCCCAAGGAGAAGAAGGTCAAAGAGGGGAAGGGGGATGAGGCCAAACCCAAGAACAAGGAGAAAGGTGAACAGAGGTAAAAGTGTGTGTGCTTGTGTGTGTGAGTGTGTTCTTGTGTGTGTGTGTGTGTGTGTGTGTGTGTGGCCAATCACCAGTGTCTAACCTTGTCTGCCAGTACAACCTCTAGAGTCCTCTGGAGTCACTAGCTACTATTCTGCCAGTAGAAACAGGTTCATATCCCATATAAAAGCCTATTTTAAAGATGTACCCCGGCTATTTTTGAACTTTTCATTGTTGAAATACAAAACTCCACATATACATACAGTAATCAACACACACTTATGGTAAAATAAAATAGTTTTTTTTTTGTCACAAGTGAAAACTTAATGGAGTAAGGCCATTCAATGAGTTGATCTGATGATGCCCTCTGGCCTTTCTGGAACAATAGAGGAGCAATGGAGAAACAAAGAGGAAAGGCTTCTGTGCCTTTTGTTAAGTAAATCAGGTGTTAAACGAGGTGAAAAGGAGACTGGAGTGCGACTTCAAACACCAACCTGACCACAGAATGTGTTTCTGACCTGCCTGGAGTTGAGCAGCAGGGCTCGATCATAGCTCCAGAGACTGGAAATGAAGAACTATTGTCACATACAGTGCCTTGCGAAACTATTCGGCCCCCTTGAACTTTGCGACCTTTTGCCACATTTCAGGCGTCAAACATAAAGATATAAAACTGTGGGACACAATCATGAAGTGGAACGACATTTATTGGATATTTCAAACTTTTTTAACAAATCAAAAACTGAAAAATTGGGCGTGCAAAATTATTCAGCCCCTTTACTTTCAGTGCAGCAAACTCTCTCCAGAAGTTCAGTGAGGATCTCTGAATGAGCCAATGTTGACCTAAATGACTAATGATGATAAATATAATCCACCTGTGTGTAATCAAGTCTCCGTATAAGTGCACCTGCACTGTGATAGTCTCAGAGGTCCGTTAAAAGCGCAGAGAGCATCATGAAGAACAAGGAACACACCAGGCAGGTCCGATATACTGTTGTGAAGAAGTTTAAAGCCGGATTTGGATACAAAAATATTTCCCAAACTTTAAACATACCAAGGAGCACTGTGCAAGCGATAATATTGAAATGGAAGGAGTATCAGACCACTGCAAATCTACCAAGACCTGGCCGTCCCTCTAAACTTTCAGCTCATACAAGGAGAAGACTGATCAGAGATGCAGCCAAGAGGCCCATGATCACTATGGATGAACTGCAGAGATCTACAGCTGAGGTGGGAGACTCTGTCCATAGGACAACAATCAGTCGTATATTGCACAAATCTGGCCTTTATGGAAGAGTGGCAAGAAGAAAGCCATTTCTTAAAGATATCCATAAAAAGTGTTGTTTAAAGTTTGCCACAAGCCACCTGGGAGACACACCAAACATGTGGAAGAAGGTGCTCTGGTCAGATGAAACCAAAATTGAACTTTTTGGCAACAATGCAAAACGTTATGTTTGGCGTAAAAGCAACACAGCTCATCACCCTGAACACCCTATCCCCACTGTCAAACATGGTGGTGGCAGCATCATGGTTTGGGCCTGCTTTTCTTCAGCAGGGACAGGGAAGATGGTTAACATTGATGGGAAGATGGATGGAGCCAAATACAGGACCATTCTGGAAGAATGGAAAAGACCTGAGACTGGGACGGAGATTTGTCTTCCAACAAGACAATGATCCAAAACATAAAGCAAAATCTACAATGGAATGGTTCAAAAATAAACATATCCAGGTGTTAGAATAGCCAAGTCAAAGTCCAGACCTGAATCCAATCGAGAATCTGTGGAAAGTACTGAAAACTGCTGTTCACAAATGCTCTCCATCCGACCTCACTGAGCTCGAGCTGTTTTGCAAGGAGGAATGGGAAAAAATTTCAGTCTCTCGATGTGCAAAACTGATAGAGACATACCCCATGCGACTTACAGCTGTAATCGCAGCAAAAGGTGGCGCTACAAAGTATTAACTTAAGGGGGCTGAATAATTTTGCACGCCCAATTTTTCATGTTTTTGATTCGTTAAAAAAGTTTGAAATATCCAATAAATGTCGTTCCACTTCATGATTGTGTCCAACTTGTTGTTGATTCTTCACCAAAAAATACAGTTTTATATCTTTATGTTTGAAGCCTGAAATGTGGCAAAAGGTCGCAAAGTTCAAGGGGGCCGAATACTTTCGCAAGGCACTGTAAATCTGTGACCAGTCTCTGACAGGAAGAAATTACATCGTGCTTCTACTTGCCAGTCCATAAAATCGCACTTGTAAAATGAAATCAGATTTACATAGAGGGTATTACATTTTCACAGAGAGGGGAGAGAAGGAGAGTGATAGAAAGCATAAGGGAGAATGGGAGGGAGAAAATAAAGAAGGAGAGAGAGATATAGATAGAGGAATGGAAATGCTTAATGGTTAGTCCAGTGCTGAGTCCAGTGAGGAGAGCTCCTGGCAGTCACTGCCCTTCCACACTGATGATGTCACTACTTGGAATGACTCCTTCCCTACTCCTCCTCTTTCCCCAACTATTTCTCTCCCTTTTTTCCCCCTCTATATTCTTCTTATTTCTTCCTCCATTCCTCCCCTCTCCCCTCCCCAACTCTCTCTCCTCCTCTCTTCTCCATCAGTAGCGAACCAGAGGTGGAGGTGTTCAGGATGGGGGCCAGTATCCCAGGTCGTAACCGGGCCATGTTCATGCTGACCTATGAGGAGCTGCTCCAGCGGAGGCTGGGGAGGTATGAGCATGTGACCAGCCTGAGACCCCTGCAGCTGGTCAGCCGTCTCAGTGTGGACGTCACCATTGTGGATCACTCCACCATCACCCACCTCGAGGTGCTGCCACTGCGCATCGGCAAGAGCAACACGGCAGTAGCCAGTGGTGCCAGTGCAGCGAAGACACCTGGTACAGTTTGAGTGTGGGATGTGTTGAGTCTGTGCTTTGTCCATACTAGGTGTGTAATATATAGTGCATTCGGAAAGTATTCAGAACCCTTTATTTTCCCCACATTTTGTTACAGCTTTAATTCTAAAATGTATTAAATACACATTTTCCCTCCTCAATCTACACACAATACCCCATAATGACTAAGCCAAAACGGGTTTTTACAAATACCTTACTTACATATGTATTCAGACCGTTTGCTATGAAGCGGAGCTCAGGTGCATCCTGTTTCCATTGATCATCCTTGAGATGTTTCTACAACTCGATTGGAGTCCACATGTGGTGAATTCCATTGATTGGACATGATTTGGAAAGGCACACGACTGTCCACAGTTGACAGTACATGTCAGAGCAAAAACCAAGAGGAGCTCAGGAGTTCCTCTGTGGAGATGGGAGAATCTTCCAAAAGGACAACCATCTCTGCAGCACGACGGACTTTGCCAAAAGGCACCTAAAGGACTCTCAGACCATGAGAAACTAGATTTTCTGGTTTGATGAATCCAAGATTGAACTCTTTGGCCTGAAAGCAAAGTGTCACGTCTGGAGGAAACCTGGCACCATCCCTACAGTGAAGCATGGTGGTGGCAGCATCATGGTGTGAGATGTTTTCAGAGGCAGGGACTGGGAGGCTAGTCAGGATCGAGGGAAGATGAATGGAGCAAAGTACAGAGAATTCTTGATGAAAACCTGCTCCAGAACTCTCAGGACCTCAGACTGAGGCAAAGGTTCACCTTCCAACAGGAATATGACCCTAAGCACACAGCTAAGATAAAGCAGGAGTGGCTTTGGGACAAGTCTCTGAATGTCCTTGAGTGGCCCAGCCAGAGCCCGGACTTGAACCCGATCAAACATCTCTGGAGAGACCTGAAAAGAGTGGTCCAGCGACGCTCCCCATCCAACCTGACAAAGCTTGAGAGGATCTGCAGAGAAAAATGGGAGAAACTCCCTAAATACATGTGTGCCAAGCTTGTAGCGTCATACACAAGAAGACTTGAGGCTGTAATCGCTGCCAAAGGTGCTTCAACAAAGTACTGAGTAAAGGGTCTGAATACTTATGTAAATGTGATATTTCCGCTTTATATTTTTTATAACTTTACAAGCATTTCTAAAAAACTGTTTTGCTTTGTCATTATGGGGTATTGTGTGCAGATTGATGAGGGAAAAAACTATTTAATAAATGTTAGAATAAGGCTGTAATGTAACAAAATGTGGAAAAAGTCAAGGGGTCTGAATACTTTCCGAATGCACTTTATCTAACATTAGAAATAGTTCTGCAGTGATATTATTGGCACCTCTGAAAATGCCTGGCCAATGCTCAAATTTTCAGATTCCAACAGATTGCAATCTATTTAACCTTCCTATGAGCAATGTTGAGCATCTCTAGTTCAGCACACCCTTCCCCCCCACACACACACACACACACGTGCACACACACACACACACACACACACACACACACACACACACACACACACACACACACACACACACACACACACACACACACACACACACACACACACTCTCACACACACACACACACACACACACACACACACACACACACACACACACACACACACACACACACACACACACACACACACACACACTTCCCAGCTTTTTCTCACACACACTTAATGTTTCCCTACCACCAGCCAAGCCTGCTCTTCCCGTTTCCACGGTGATCAAACAAAATAAGACGTTCTGTAGGATCACCTTCAGCCCCAACATCGTTCAGCAGGCTAAGATCACCACCAGTGGCATGCTGGGAGAGTTTGTGGTGCACTATGACGTGGAGAGAGAGCTGGGGATAGGAGACATACAGGTCAGATTTCACACACCAAAAACACACACACACACACACCCACACACACACATCCAACGCTCCCGCGATTAGTGTAAATGTGTCATGCTGTGACCAGGCCTGTCCAGACATGGTAGATATGAACATGTTAAACTATGTATCTCCGCTTCACAGTATACATGAAAACTGCATGCATTAATCAAGGATCAAACAGGGCAAATACACATCTCTCTCATTCTCACACACACTCTCACACATCCGGGTCCCATAGCCTTCATCCACCGTCAATACATTCATTTTCCAGCACCACATCCACCCCCTCCCGGGTCACTCTACAACCACACCATCAGTCCAGCAGCCCTGTGGACACTGTGTTGGTGGGCTCTGTTTAACTGCTCATGGCTACCGAGAACTGTCTAACATTTCTCTGGTTCCCTCTCAGGTTCTGAACGGCCATTTTGTCCACTACTTCGCCCCAAAGGATCTGCCGGTGGTGCCCAAGAACGTAGTGTTCGTGATCGACACCAGCGCCTCTATGCTGGGCACCAAGATCAGACAGGTAGCCGGTTACGGTCAAACCCTTCTCATCACACCAGTGTCCAATGCTTAGATAGAGTCAAGACATCTTGTTCTCTCGTTCTCCTTTTGTTGTTGTTGTCATTAAACATGCTTTCCTTCTGAATACAATGATGAAAAATATATACTGTATAGCTTATGGTGAATCTGTGAGTTTTAATACATTTCAGGTGGAGTCAACTTTAGTTTGACTTTAGTCCTTCACATTTCTGGGATCAAGCCGTTAAGATCCTGAGAGATCCTGAGTTAGTGTAGCAGCGGAGGATGAATATTACCCCCAGTCCGCCCCCTCTCCGGTCTCTGGCGCAATACTCCCACACTGGTCTGGTAATATCAAAATCAGATCCTTCCTTCTGGGAGATTGCGTTATAATCCCTCTGGTATCATCTGATACTTCATCTGAGCAGCTGCTCCACTGCAGATCCAGAAACCCAAAGACTTAGAGTGGCAAAAACAGAAAAGAGAAACTGATTGATGGATACTCTGAAATGCTGGAAACATGCTCAAAGTTCACTATTGCAGTCATATTGAATTGAATGCTATGGAGGAGAGACGTCATTGTCTCTGGCGCAATGTAAACACTCCAGATGGCAGCATCATCACCCCTTGATCCCTCCCCCGTTCCCCTCCACCCCCAGTGGACCACTCTGTAGTGAACAAGTGGGCTTTGATCTCTCCCTACAATAGAGCACTCAGTCTGTCTATGGCTCTGACCCTTGCCCCCTACAGTCTATAGGCATCTGGTAACCCCTCTAACTCTATCATACCCACTCGACTCCAGATTTCATATTCATTTAGTAGGCTTTTCGTTCTGTGCAACTTCTAAACCCCAGTACAGTCAAGAAACAAGATGTAGCATTCATACGGTAAATAGCTGTGGTGTGTGTGTTTACGTGTATTTGTGTGTGTTTGAGAGGGTGAGAGAAACAGAGTTTCTGGACCAAGGAAATGGAATCTCCAGCTGTTCCAAAGGGCCGGGTCTTTGAGTGGCAGCGTCAGGTTAAGTCCAACCATTACAGAGTTAGCAAGGCAACAATACTGCTCCCAAAAACCATGACTAAAACATTACATCTTGGTGATTACCACAGTATTGGTGCTAACAGAAACCATGACCATGGGTGTTATTATAGCCTTTTGTGTGACAAGGTGTCTCTTCCCGTCGGCCAAAGTTTTCCAGGCCTGTTTGGTTCGCTCGTGTGAACACAACTGAATAGAATGATTTTGCACGAAGGCAAAGGTATTAAAATGATATCATTTGATTTATTGATGAAAGCAAAACAAAAATGCTCTCTCTCTCTCTCGCCCCTCTTCCTCCCTCTCTCTCAGACTAAGGATGCCCTGTTCACTATCCTGAGGGACCTGCGTCCAGGCGACCGGTTTAACTTTGTCAGCTTCTCTAACCGTATCAAGGTGTGGCAGCCCAACCGCCTGGTCCCCGTCACGCCTCTCAATGTCCGAGACGCCAAGAAGTTCATCTATATGCTCCAACCCACTGGAGGTGAGAGAGATAGAGACACAGCAGTGCATTCTGGGATAGAGGAAGATGAGTTGTTTCACTGATAGGCCTAATCAGAATCATTTAAGGGTGCTTATATTTGTCCCTTTTACACACTTCTACAAAGGTGTAATGGAAATGTGTTTCTTGCATTTCCAACTCCCCCTGTGACAGCCCTAGGGAGTGGGGTCACGGTCAGGGTCACCATTAAATGCCTTGCTCAAAGGCATAGTTACATATATATCTGTTACTAATCACTATTTCCCAAGATCAATCTCACTCTCCATCCCTCCTCTACCAGGCACCGACATCAACGGTGGCATACAGACGGGCTCCTCATTGCTAAGCGGCTATCTGAACGCAGATCCAGACGCCAACCACCACAGTGTGTCTCTCATCATCTTCCTGACAGACGGGCGGCCCACGGTGGGCGAGCTGCAGTCTCCCAGCATCCTCAGCAACGCGCGGACGGCGGTGAAGGAGCAGTTCTGCGTGTTCACCATTGGGATGGGGAACGATGTGGACTACAGGCTTCTGGAACGCATGGCCCTGGAAAACTGTGGGATGATGAGGAGGATACATGAGGATTCAGACGCCAGCACCATGCTCAAAGGGTGTGTGTGTGCGCGTGTGTGTGTGTGTGTGTGTGTGTGTGTGTGTGTGTGTGTGTGTGTGTGTGTGCGTGCGTGCGTGCGTGTGTGTGAGAAGTGTTCAGTAGACAGCTAGTACAGAGGATAAGGCAGAAGTGGTTAGACTTTATTAATTATAATTAATTATAATCAAATGGTATAGAGAAGGTCAGGGGGTGAGATAAAGGAATAGGAACTAGTGAAATAATAACAAATGATACACATACTGAGAGAAGGCTCTTCAGAGTCTTGAACTGCAATCTTTCAAACCAAACCAAACACACACACATTCGGCGACAGTCTTACCGGCCACTTTTCTGAAGTGTTTGTTTAGGAGTGAGGGGAGGAATGTGTGTGACTGTGTGTTGTGAAAGGGCAGTCTGGGTATGTCTGAGGGCTTAATTGATAGCCTCCTGAGATAATAACAGAGGAGAGACCTAGCTGACTCAACACACAGTTAAAGAGGTGAGGAGGTTGACTGTGCTACGGTTCAAGGCCTGGCTGGAAATATCACTCTGTCATATATCTCTCTCTCCCTCCCTCCATGTCCCTCCCTCCCTCTAGGTTTTATGATGAGATAGGCACTCCACTGCTCTCTGACATCAGGGTGAATTACACAGAGGACTCGGTCCAGTACGTCACCCAGCACCTCTTCACCAACTATTTCAATGGCTCAGAGATCGTCATCGCCGGCAAATTGACCAATCAAAGTGCAGACTCCCTGCACGTCCAGGTCACCGCCAGCAACAGCGACAAGAGCATCGTCCTGGAGACAGACGTGGCGTTACGTCAAAGGGAGGTGGAGACGGAGAGGCACGTGAAGGAGGCGGCGGCCGGGGTGGGGTCAGGGGACACAGGGGCGGGCACGACAGGGTCAGTGGCGGATGATTTCGTGGAGCGCGTATGGGGTTTCCTGAGTGTGAAGGAGGGGCTGAGGTCCAGGCTGAAGAGCCAGACCAGCAGGGAGAGAGACGGATATACCCAGCAGGCAACTGACCTCTCCCTGACCTATCACTTCCTCACGCCCCTCACCTCCCTCGTGGTGGAAAAACCTCAGGTGCTGGCCGATGGAACCATGGCCGAGGACACACCCACCCCCACCCCTGTAACCACAGAGACAAATAAGAAGGCTGCTTCAGCCAATGAGCTTTCGGATGAGACGGAAGGGGAGGAAGACACGGCCCAGAGCCTGCACTTGAAGAAAGACCAGCCGGGCGGACAGAGTTCCAGAATTACCAAGACAACGGGTTAGCAGGCTTGATTGAGGCTTTTGTTTCTGACTTAATCCGTTTGATCAAATGCTTCCTGTTAACGATGCCAACGCCAACAAATAGAAAATGAGAGGAAGTATTGGACTACTGAAAACCCGTAAAAATCGAAGTCTGTTTTGTCTATAGGTAAAGTTGTGAAGAGGCCAGTCCAAAAATCTATAACCATCTCCAAAACATCAGGTTAGTGGTTCTGAGGCTCTGTTAGAGGGACGGGGACTGGAGTAAGGTACTGTAGACACGTAGACACACACACACTGAGATTGAGACCGAGAGAGAGGTCAGTAGACTAAAGAAAAAACGTGAGAAGACATCAATGAACCTGTCATTGCTGCTGCTTTCTCATCTCCTGAATCTTTACTTAGCTCAGCTCTCACAGGCCCACTCAAAGCAGGAAACAACTAACTGCGATAACTAACTGCCTACAACTAACTCAAATCAAATCAAATGTTATTGGTCACATACACATGGTTAGCAGATGTTAATGCGAGTGTAGTGAAATGCTTGTGCTTCTAGTTCCGACCATGCAGTAATATCTAACAAGTAATCTAACAATTTCACAACAACTACCTTATACACACAAGTGTAAAGGAATTAATAGGAATATGTACATATAAATATATGGATGAGCGATGGCCGAACGGCATAAGAAAGATGCAGTAGATGGTATAGGGTACGGTATATACATATGAGATGAGTAACGTAGGCTTCGTAAACATTATATAAAGTGGCATTGTTTAAACTGACTAGTGATACATTTATTACATCCAATTTTAATTATTAAAGTGGCTAGAGTTGAGTCAGTATGTTAGCAGCAGCCACTCAATGTTAGTGATGGCTGTTTAACAGTCTGATGGCCTTGAGATTGAAGCTGTTTTTCTGTCTCTCAGTCTCAGCTTTGATGCACTTGTACTGACCTCGCCTTCTGGATGATAGCAGGGTGAACAGGCAGTGGCTCGGGTGGTTGTTGTCCTTGATGATCTTTTTGGGCTTCCTGTGACATCGGGTGGTGTAGGTGTCCCGGAGGGCAGGTAGTTTGCCCCCGGTGATGCGTTGTGCAGACCTCACTACCCTCTGGAGAGCCTTACGGTTGCGGGTGGAGCAGTTGCCGTACGAGGCGGTGATACAGCCCGACAGGATGCTCTCGATTGTGCATCTGTAAAAGTTTGAGTGTTTTTGGCGCTGTTGCGCCTTCTTCACCACGCTGTCTGTGTGGGTGGACCGTTTCAGTTTGTCCGTGATGTGTACGCCGAGGAACTTAACTTTCCACCTTCTCCACTACTGTCCCGTCGATGTGTCGGTGCTCCCTCTGCTATTTCTTGAACTCCACGATCATCTCCTTTGTTTTGTTGATGTTGAGTGTGAGGTTGTTGTCCTGACACCACACTCCGAGGGCCCTCACCTCCTCCCTGTAGGCCGTCTCATCGTTGTTTGTAAACAAGCCTACCACTGTTGTATCGTCTACAAAATTGATGATTGAGTTGGAGGCGTACATGGCCACGCAGTTATGGGTGAACAGAAGAGTACAGGAGAGGGCTGAGAACACACACTTGTGGGGCCCCAGTGTTGAGGATCAGTGGGGTGGAGATGTTGTTTCTTACCCTCACCACCTGGGGACGGCCCGTCAGAAAGTCCAGGACCCAGTTGCACAGGGCGTGGGTCGAGACCCAGGGTCTCGAGCTTAATGAGGGTACTATGGTGTTAAATGCTGAGCTGTAATCGATGAACAGCATTCTTACATAGGTATTCCTCTTGTCCAGACTGCCAACAGCTAACTGCCGACAGCTAACTGCCGATAACTAACTGCTTACAACTAACTGCCTACACTGGTATCTGGTGATATCTGATTATACATACGTACATACAGTGTAGTCGTTTGTGCTTCACATTCACAGAAATATACAGAAACGTGTATTTAACAGACCTGGGTCAATACATTTCCAAACAAGTATTCAGATACTCAAATACACTGACTCAAACATACTCCCATGCATTTAACCCAGGTATTTCAAAATAGCATTTAAATCAGTATTTTAAAATACTTTCTAAAAAACAACAACTTTCAAATACAATTTGGTCGACTATTTGGCTTTGATAACTATTCAGATACTCAAATAAAAGTACTTGTTTTGGCTGTGTATTTGAAAATACTCAAATACACAGAAAAAAGTATTTCAATAACAAATACTCCAATACACATGTATTTGAATCCAGGTATGCATAGATGTACTATTCCCTCATATTCAATAACAGTGTCTCTCCAACCCGTCTCTCTCACACCAACCCCCTTGCCACAGCGGACGGCGATCCCCACTTTGTGGTTGAGTTCCCCCTCAGTAAACTGACTGTGTGTTTCAACATCAACGGAGAGCCAGGACACATTCTCAGAATGGTATCTGACCACAAGCACTCTGGTAAGACTGTCCTCTCAAGAGATTCTGACTTTATGTTTGATGTTTGGTTATGTGTTTTCATATGATTCGTGTGGTCTATTTGTGTGTGTGATCGTGCGTGTGTGTATGTGAGTCTAGGTGTGACAGTAAACGGTAAGCTGATAGGCGCCCCGGCACCAGCGGGCAGCCACAAACAGCAGAGGACATACTTCAGCACCATTACCATCGTGGTGAACCGACCCAAACGTTCCTACATCGAGGTCACCCCCAAGAAGGTCATCCTGGATGGACAGGACCGCCTGGTCCTGTCCTGCGACACCACAGTCTCCGTGGAGAGTGGCGGGCTTGTGGTGACGATAGTGGGAAAGTCCACCGTGACCGTAACCATAGGAGGAACCATTCGTTTCGTCATATTGGTGCATCAGTACAAGAACCCTGCTCCCTATCAGAGAAACCACCTGGGATTTTACATCTCCAACAGCAAAGGGCTGTCACACGACTGTCATGGACTACTGGGTAGGTATCAGAAACTACTAGTGGGATGTCGAGGAAGGGGGCTTGAGCCGGAATGGAATTAGGCCCTAGTGAAGATTACCATTGTTTTGCCTATAGCTCTGTGGTTCTGTTCCATTCTGACCCTCTCTGATTCTACTTCCAGGTCAGTTCCTGTATGAGGAAGTGGGACTCGCAGAGCTTTCTGGCAATGCTACAGCAACAGGAGACCACAGCACATCTTTACGGTCACCCATCTTGAAGGTCAAAGGGCGTTCAGTGCCGGTGGTCCAGAAGACCCGGCGTATTTACAGCGGACGTCAGAGCGTGGACTGCTGGTTCGCCAGGAACAACGCAGCCAAACTGATCGACGGACAGTATGAGGACTATGTGGTGTCTCACCTATTTGACACGGGCGATTGGCCCCACGGAAGTAACGGAGCCTGAAAAAGGAGCCAATAAGGAGCCAGCAATGTACATGTCCCATCCACACTGGAACAATAACCCAGGTACATCTATAGTAGCCAACAGACCCTTCTCATATCCTCTGACACTAAACCTCTAAATCATCTTTCTTTTTGCCCCACATACTCACACTCCAAACACTACTCTACTACCCATAGAGTTTGTAACTGTGCCATATAGCGTCTGTGACATCATGGGCAGTGTCATTGAATTTATCTCCATTTTAAAGTAGTCAATTTTCTTCTTCACAATTGGCTGATCCCTCCTGATGACCTAGTAAGACATGACTCCAACTGGGTCACCAGGAGAGATCAGCCAATGAAGTTGGAAGTCCCACCCAGTTGACTACATTAAAATGGTTGAAGCCCTCAATAGCACAGCCCATGCTAATACGGCCTTTTGGCCACTAGAGGCCTCTATCATTCTCTATGCTACTACCCCAGCCACCCATCCCCCTCCGACCATGTCTTTCAACCCACTTCGTATTGCCTGCTTCCTGTTGTTCTTCAGTTTTTTTCCTCAGGTGCACCTGCGCTGAATAACCAACCATCAATATTCTTCAATATATTTTTGTACTATTTTTAATATAAATGTAATAAGGACATTGTTTGACTTGCATCATTTTATACTGTCATTTTTTACTTGTAAATATAACCCTTATTGAACCTGATGAACTTTTTGTGTGTAAAAACAAGATTTATTGGTAAAGATCAACTTTTTTTCTGAACAGCTCTAGATTGTAAGAACACTTGAAACATAATACTAACAAAGTAAACAGTTCTATGAAAGTAACTAACAGTTAACACAAACATTCAGTATAAGTATGTGCTGTATGTGGCCCAAGCAGGAATCACACCCAAAACTAGTACTGTGCTCCATCCTACCGAGTCAATCCCATCAAGGGCTTTAAAGACAATGTCCTCATGTTCACAGGGCTCACATTCACGGTAAACGCTGCTCAATCTGAAATTGCGTTTAACAGCCGCATTGTCTACAACTCGTATTAGGACTGAATCCAGGCCTTAGTCATTGCAGGAAGGCAGGCTCTTTACATGCTAGGGTTAGGTGCTAACTGGGAGAGCAAACAGGTGAACCCGATCATGTGGCGACACTGCTTAGGATCACACCTGGTCACACCAGACACCCCCCTAACTAACCCTCTCCTCTACCTGTCCCAACGACTAGCTCCCTCTCTAACCACCCCCCTCATCCCTCCTGTCATCAGTTTGGAGTCACAGAGGTGTACTACTCCACGTCCCGCTCAGGTGTCTGTCATCGAGCTCAGGGGCCACCGGGCTGACCTAAGCCACCGGGCTGACCTAAGCCACCAAAGGAATTCAACACCCGTGTTTGTTATTATACAACTTCACTTTAAATTATTATAATACAAACAGTGACAACTGTTAAGACAAATAACAGAAATGTTTCTCGTATCATATTTGAATATATTATGGCAACATGGCACTTTCAAGTGGAAATCCATTAAACATTCAAACTATTTCAGTCACAATTAAAAATGATGTTTCCACAAACACATACATACATGATGGACTGGAGCAACGCTAAATTTAAAAAATGTAGATAAAAAAAAAAAAAGTGAATAATTTGCATAAATGCAAACAGTGTAGTGGCGCAGGTCCTCACAGTACCTGTTCCAAACATTTGAGGTCACGTGAAATGACAGTCTCACACAATCAGAATCCTTCATATCACTAAGACATTAAAATGGTTCCAGGAACAGAATTCAATGAATACAAAAATGGCAGTACTGTATTTTCTTGTTAGAGTTAACAGCTCAATGATTGAGAAATGTGATCTATAAGAATGAACATACCAAAATAGTGTTCCGTTTACAATTGTATCTCGGGTTGACCGTGATCATTTCTGGGATACCATTTGGAAATGTCCCATTACTCCAGGTTTAACCACAAGTAATATGAATACAGTCAAATATGTCCAATAGACATAAGAAAATACATTAGAACTCAAAATCACAAAGCTCTTTACTTCATATCAGAAACATTATTTGGATAAATCCAAATCAATCCCAAATGGACATCCATGAGGAATAGAAAATGATCTGGTCCATTTTCCACCTTGTTAAACATCCTCTGGAGAAGTGTGAAGAACTGTTCCAGACCACTACAGTCCAACTCAGATAAAACATTGCCAACTTTAAGGTCCAACTGCTTGGGCTGAGTTACAATAGTCTGACAACTGATATGAGTGGACGTTGAAATCCATATGATTGAAACTACCCAGCCCTTCCACTTGTTAGTGGCGAAGGAGGAAAGGAGACAAGGACACTAGTAGTGGATTCTACTGAATACTACAGGTCCAAAACTTATTTAATTACAGATCATTAGATGATGTATGTCGAGGTTTGAACTAAGCAGTTATCTGTATGATGAAGGAAAACAGAGGAGATTGTACTGACACCTTACCGCTACTCTTTAGAAGTTGATACGGTATGTCAAGGAGCTCTTTGGAGATCAACAAACACCCTTTTCACAAAATCCCCCCCGTGAGAGAGGACAGATTTACTCTTTCATCATCACTGTGCTCTCTAATCATCTCCATTACGAGACACTTTATAGCCCCCACCAAGCTTATAGCCCCCTCCATCATAAAGCATAGTTAAGATAACATTCAACATCCTCTAACAGCCAAGTCATCATCAAAGACATCATTGGGATGTGTACAATGAAAAAAAGCAAATGCGTGTGATTTGTTTGTGTGTGGTGCGGGTCAGCGTGTGTGTCAGGGGGCTTTTAGAGAAGGATATCAGAGCTACACCTCCACCCAGCTAGGTATTATGCCCACTACTGGGAGGCTAGAGTGGGACCCTCCTCGGATCCATTGTTGAACTATCCTCCTCCTCAGCGTCTGTGTCGACGGGCAACAGGACCTGGATGAGGTAGAAACACGTCAAGGAAAAGATACAAACATACAGACATCGTCACACAGATACGTGAGCAGCTGTCGGCCAGGTTGAGGTGATGTGTCCAGGTCTGGTGTGCTGTTATTTCCAACCCAAGGCTATAAAGTTCCACTTTATTCCCAGTCTGGAATATTGTCCAGACCACTGCTCCACCATATATAAATCACAACATAGTGGAATTCCAGAACCTCACACGCTTTATGGAAATCCTTTTATGGCATAATAAACCACCATATTACATTCAGAAAGTATTCAGACCCCTGGACTTTTTACACATTTTGTTATGTTACAGCCTTATTCTAAAAATGGATTCAATTAAAAAAAAATACCAAATCAATCTACACACAATACCAAAAAATGTCTGCAGCATTGAAGGTCCCCAAGAACAGGGTTGCCGCCGTCATTCTTAAAAATGTAAGTAGTTTGGAACCACCAAGACACTTCCTAGAGCTGGCCGCTCGGACAAACTGAGCAATCGGGGGAGAAGGGCCTCGGTCAGGGAGGTGAACAAGAACCCGATGGTCACTCTGACATAGCTCCATAGTTCTTCTGTTGAGGTAGGAGAACCTTCCAAAAGGACAACCATCTCTGCAGCACTCCACTAATCAGGCCTTTATGGTAGAGTGGCCAGATGGAAACCACTCCTCAGTAAAAGGCACGACAGCCAGCTTGGACTTTGCCAAAAGGCCACTAAAGGACTCTCAGACCATGAGAAACAAGATTCTCTGATGAATCCAAGATTGAACTCTTTGGCCTGAATGCCAAGCGTCACGTCTGGAGGAAACCTGGCACCATCCCTACGGTGAAGCATGGTGGTGGCAGCATCATGCTGTGGGATGTTTTTCAGCAGCAGGGATTGGGAGACTATTCAGGATGGAGGGAAAGATGAACGGAGCAAAGTACAGAGAGATCCTTGATGAAAGGATCCTCATCCACGCTCCTCATCCAACATGACAGAGCTTGAGAGGATCTGTGGAGGAGAAATGGGAGAAACTTCCTAAATACAGGTGTGCCAAGCTTGTAGCGTCATACACAAGAAGACTTGAGGCTGTAATCACATCCAAGGTGCTGCAAAAAAAAGTACAGAGTAATTTATTTTTTCTACATTTGCTAAAAAATTCTAAACTTCTTTGCTTTGTCATTATGGGGTATGGTGTGTAGATTGATCATCAATTTTAGAATAAGGCTGTAAATTCAACAAAATGTGGAAAAAGTCAAGCTATCCAAAAAACCTTTCAGACATCTAGGATGAGATTATAGTAGTGTGTGCATGCACGCAATGCAGACATCTAGGATGAGATTATAGTAGTGTGTGCATGCACGCAATGCAGACATCTAGGATGAGATTATAGTAGTGTGTGCATGCACGCAATGCAGACATCTAGGATGAGATTATAGTAGTGTGTGCATGCACGCAATGCAGACATCTAGGATGAGATTATAGTAGTGTGTGCATGCACGCAATGCAGACATCTAGGATGAGATTATAGTAGTGTGTGCATGCACGCAATGCAGACATCTAGGATGAGATTATAGTAGTGTGTGCATGCACGCAATGCAGACATCTAGGATGAGATTATAGTAGTGTGTGCATGCACGCAATGCAGACATCTAGGATGAGATTATAGTAGTGTGTGCATGCACGCAATGCAGACATCTAGGATGAGATTATAGTAGTGTGTGCATGCACGCAATGCAGACATCTAGGATGAGATTATAGTAGTGTGTGCATGCACGCAATGCAGACATCTAGGATGAGATTATAGTAGTGTGTGCATGCACGCAATGCAGACATCTAGGATGAGATTATAGTAGTGTGTGCATGCACGCAATGCAGACATCTAGGATGAGATTATAGTAGTGTGTGCATGCACGCAATGCAGACATCTAGGATGAGATTATAGTAGTGTGTGCATGCACGCAATGCAGACATCTAGGATGAGATTATAGTAGTGTGTGCATGCACGCAATGCAGACATCTAGGATGAGATTATAGTAGTGTGTGCATGCACGCAATGCAGACATCTAGGATGAGATTATAGTAGTGTGTGCATGCACGCAATGCAGACATCTTGGATGAGATTATAGTAGTGTGTGCATGCACGCAATGCAGACATCTTGGATGAGATTATAGTAGTGTGTGCATGCACGCAATGCAGACATCTTGGATGAGATTATAGTAGTGTGTGCATGCACGCAATGCAGACATCTTGGATGAGATTATAGTAGTGTGTGCATGCACGCAATGCAGACATCTTGGATGAGATTATAGTAGTGTGTGCATGCACGCAATGCAGACATCTAGGATGAGATTATAGTAGTGTGTGCATGCACGCAATGCAGACATCTAGGATGAGATTATAGTAGTGTGTGCATGCACGCAATGCAGACATCTTGGATGAGATTATAGTAGTGTGTGCATGCACGCAATGCAGACATCTAGGATGAGATTATAGTAGTGTGTGCATGCACGCAATGCAGACATCTAGGATGAGATTATAGTAGTGTGTGCATGCACGCAATGCAGACATCTAGGATGAGATTATAGTAGTGTGTGCATGCACGCAATGCAGACATCTAGGATGAGATTATAGTAGTGTGTGCATGCACGCAATGCAGACATCTAGGATGAGATTATAGTAGTGTGTGCATGCACGCAATGCAGAGATCTTGGATGAGATTATAGTAGTGTGTGCATGCACGCAATGCAGACATCTTGGATGAGATTATAGTAGTGTGTGCATGCACGCAATGCAGACATCTAGGATGAGATTATGGTAGTGTGTGCATGCACGCAATGCAGACATCTAGGATGAGATTATAGTAGTGTGTGCATGCACGCCATGCAGACATCTTGGATGAGATTATAGTAGTGTGTGCATGCACGCAATGCAGACATCTTGGATGAGATTATAGTAGTGTGTGCATGCACGCAATGCAGACATCTTGGATGAGATTATAGTAGTGTGTGCATGCACGCAATGCAGACATCTAGGATGAGATTATAGTAGTGTGTGCATGCACGCCATGCAGACATCTTGGATGAGATTATAGTAGTGTGTGCATGCACGCAATGCAGACATCTTGGATGAGATTATTGTCATGAAAGAAGCAGAAAGGGGGCTTTCCCAGCCTTCCTCTCTCACCGATATGAGGCCAATCCCAAATAAATAATCTTCATTCAGATACTGTACACTCAGACCAAGATGTCTATCAATGTTATGTCTGTGTTTCATCCCATAAGGAAACAGGTTGGAGATGTTAAGGCATTTAACTAGTCCGTTTGACAGCATACACCAGAAAGGCCATAACTAACAGCTCTAAAATAACTAAATGTTTGGCTGTTTGTGATAAAAGTAAACAGCCTTCTCTGAACACCATATGGCCACAGCTGACCATGGGTGAAACCATCCCCCAACACTATCCTACAGACCGTGTCGGGAACTGAACTCAAAACTCAATGCACATAGACTATTGACCAACCAAACTCCAACAGCTCTCCCTAATCAATGCCCTCCTCTCTCCCATGGACATAGTTCTCTCCCTCTTTTTTCACCTCCTCCACTCCACTTTCCATAACATCACTGAATGGAAATTCATTCCAAATGTCACTTATTCCCGGGATGAAGGGATGATTTGTTGCTGCTTGGCAGAGTACCAGGGACGAGGAGGGAGAGAGGGAGAGCGAGCAACACTGCCAGTCTGTCATAATCATTGTGACTCCAGAGAGAGGGTGAGAAAGAGAGAGAGAGGACAGAGTGAGAGAGAGGAGAGTATACAGTAACCCACTGACTGCTGTGTAGGTCAATTCTCTCCGATTCCCCAACACAGGAAGCTTCTGTCGACAGTCTCACTACTCCAATATACCGTACATGATTTCCCTCTCAAATAGACCAACACTATACACCCACTGGAGACAGTTAACTAATATCATAATGACGTCACTATTCAACACATACTGTTCTCTCACCAAATACAATTCTCACAATGGATCCATTGAAACAAGGTGATCACACACTTACGGTGGACTACAATCTCAACAGATTAGGAGCAACTCTACAACATGAAACACAGAAGACACTTGACTCAACGACGTGACAACTGGCAGGCCGATCTAGCGCCATCCATCCATCACTCGTGTCTTACCAAACAAGGAATGTCAATAACATTGCTATGACACTCATATTTTCCAGAACAGCCGGGACAAGTAAGACATTGATTCAATTCCACACGGCACAATCCAACTCGGGTAACTGACCCACAGAGAAACAACACGACAAATTGACAGGCGAAAACAGAGAGAGAAACAAAAATGGAGAGAAAGGGGGAGAGGAGGTTGTGGGGGGGGTTCCCTGACTCAGTCTTTCCTTGACAGTAACTGTGGGCCAGTTGCCCTTTAGACCAACCCAGAGAGCAGTGTGTGTGTAGGTGTTGTCTTTCTCAACAAACACACGTCTTTAGCCAGTGTCCTATTGGGATATGTAGTGTCACGGTGATGTTTGGTGGGAAAGTCTCTTTGTACCCATGGGCCTTAATGTTGTATCATCAAACAATGTCCCTTCATGATGCCACAGAGCAGTAGCTGCTATAACAGCCTCCACTCTTCTGGGAAGGCTTTCCACTAGCTGTTGGAACATTGCTGCGGGGACTTGCTTCCATTCAGCCAAAAGAGCATTAGTTAGGTCGGGCACTGACGTTGGGCGATTAGGCCTGGCTCGCAGCCAGCGTTCCAAATCATCCCAAAGGTAGTTGAGGCCAGCGCTCTGTGCAGGCCAGTCAAGTTCTTCCACACCGATCTCGATAAACCATTTCTGTATGGACCTCACTTTGTTGGAAGCACAGAATCGTCTAGAATATCATTGTATGTTGTAGCGCTAAGATTTCCCTTCACTGGAACTAAGGAGCCTAGTCTGAACCATGAAAAACAGCCCCAGACCATTATTCCTCCTCCAAACTTTACATTTGGCACTATGCATTGGGGCAGGTAGATTTCTCCTTGCAACCGCCAAACCCAGATTCATCCGTCAGACTGCAAGATGGAGTCCAATGGCAGCGAGCTTTACACCACTCCAGCCGACGCTTGGCATTGCGCAACGTGATTCCAGGCTTGTGTGCGGCTGCTCTGCCATGGAAACCTATTTCATGAAGCTCCCGACTAACAGTTCTTATGCTGACATTGTTTCCAAAGGCTGTTTTGAACTTGGTAGTGAGTGTTGCAACAGAGGACCGATGATTTTTATGTGCTATTCGCTTCTGCACTTGGCGGTCCCCGTTCTGTGAGCTTGGGTGGCCTACCACTTTGCGGCTGAGCTGTTGTGGCTCCTAGACGTTTCCACTTCACAATAACAGCACTTACAGTTGACCAGGGCAGCTCTAGCAGGGCAGACATTTTACAAACTGACTTGTTGGAAACGTGGCATCCTATGACGGCGCCACGTTGAAAGTCACTGAGCTTTACGCTATGGGCCATTCTACTGCCAATGTTTGTCTATGAAGATTGCATGGCTGTGTGCTCGATTTTATACAATGGTCAGCAACAGGTGTGGCCGAAATAGCCAAATCCACTCATTTGAAGGGGTGTCCACATACTTTTGTACATGATAATCGCACACGAGACACCCACCTTATTTGCGCCCATCTCAGTGAACTAATCCATTGCGGAGGCCGAGACTAATCCATTGCAGAGGCCGTGGGGGTGGCACAGTCCAAGCAGAAGAGGAGTGTGGCTGCACGTCTCCCTCCAGAATGGGCTCCCTCCCGCCAATTTGTGTACATTCATTGTTTCATAAATTCATTGTGTGAATTGTTTGCATTTGACTGTTAGTTTATATCAATTTCCCATTACATACGTTCATCACCAGTACTACATTTACAGTTCATTCCTATAATATCTCATCTACAAAAGTTTGGTTGGTTACGGTAATGTCTTTTAATGCATTAAATATGTTCTTTCAGACTTGTACCATTCTTATTGTTGGAGTGGGCATGTTGTTTGCAGAGTGCATAACCTGTGCTACACTTGAGAGAAACAAGTTTTGGTTTATTTAATTCCATTTATGAGTTTTGTTCATTTAGTCTGTCTTTTGTTTGGAGCGTTCCTGTCGATGTTGAGTAAGGACATGCACCTGATTATGCATAGAAGTTGGTCTGTATTGGCTACCTGGCCTGAGTAAATGTGGTCTTTATTGTCTACCTGGCCTGAGCAAATGTAGGCATATAAATGTGCCCATTTGGGGATATGTTAGTATTTCTGATTGGCTTAATGCACGAACACTAATGAGCTGTAGAGCTTCTCAAAGAAATGTTGTTTTCTTCACCTCAAACAAAGTAGGTTTTCACATCCATTGAAAATGACAATTCCTCAATGTATTTAAAAAAAGAAAAATCTTTCCAGCTCTCTCCCTTTCAATAACCACTCAGCGTGAAAGGGAAAAATGGTATGCTCTGATCCACTGGAAACATAAAATAGGCCAAACTGATTACTTCTTATCCCTTAAGCAAATAGCCTACAGCTGTGTTTGTCCCGAGCTCATTAGCATGGACAACTTTGAGAGCCCAAGATATTTTATACAATGTTGCAAGGAGTTTCAGGCCAGACCCAAGTAAATAGTTGATACAATGTTTCAACGTTCGCTGCAGGCAGGCCATGCGTAGCCAATGTGTTTTATTGAATATACTTTTATCAGGACATTTTCTACCTGCAGGCAGCAATGTTTTTATTTGTTGGCTTTATAGGCTATTTTTCTATAGTTGGAAATGGCAATATAAGTTACTTTTTAGGTTTGTATTATTTTCATTTAGATTTGAATAGAATTTTGATTAACCACATGACAATGATTTTGAGGTACGAAGATGTTATTATAAAAATGTGCATATGAAAACTATAACTGGCACGCAGATCAGTAGAAATGGTAAGATAAATGGTCATTCCACATGAGAAATGTTGCCGACTCCTTGTGCAGCCTATTACCGGCAACTTCAGGTGAGTAACGGCAGAATCTGGAAAAACCATTAGGAGCGGGAGGAGGTGAAGTTTTTCTTCTGGTTATCTTGATCTCTGTCTCCCTCTTCAGTCATTTGTGCCTTATTTGAGCTTAAAGCATCATATATATATATATATATATATATATAAAAATATGTTTCAAATTTGACCAATGATTGGTCGAAAGAACAGACGCCTTTCGTTTTTTTTTTGTCAGGGACATCTCTAGTTAACCGACACTCACCTGTGACTCGTCGCCAGTAACCCACGGCACCGTGGAGACGACCTTGGTCGAGGGGTCACAGGAGTCATCCAGGCTCTTGTACTTCCTCATCATCAGACTGTCCACCACCCAGAACATGATGGACTACAGAGGGTCACACAGAAAACAAACTCAGTCAGTACAACTGGTGTAGTGGTGGATGCTTAATGGCCATGTAATGTACAATCAGTGTAGCCTAGTAAGCCTACATTCTGTAAACTTCATGCACGTTTTCTATCCAAAAATACAAGCGTAATGCACTGTCTGGGATACAAAACTCAGCAAAAAAAGAAACGGTCTTTCAAAGATAATTTGTTTTAAAAAACACAGAGCTTCATTGTAAAGGGTTTAAACACTGTTTCCCATGCTTGTTCAATGAACCATAAACAATTAATGAACATGCAACCTGTAGAACGGCCGTTAAGACACCAACAGCTTGCAGACGGTAGGCAATTAACATCACAGTTATGAAAACTTACTAAAAACTAACTAAAAAAGGCCTTTCTACTGACTCTGAAAAACACCAAAAGAAAGATGCCCAGGGTTCCTGCTCATCTGCGTGAACGTGCCTTAGGCACGCTGCAAGGAGGCATGAGGACTGCAGATGTGGCCAGGGCAATAAGTTGCAATGTCAGTATTGTGAGACGCCTAAGACAGCGCTACAGGGAGACAGGACGGACAGCTGATCATCCTCGCAGTGGCAGACCACGTGTAACAAGAACTGCACAGTATCAGAACATCCGAACATCACCCCTGCGAGACAGGTACAGGATGGCAACAATAACTGCCCGAGTTACACCAGGAACGCACAATCCCTCCATCAGTGCTCAGACTGTCCGCAATAGGCTGAGAGAGGCTGGATTGAGGGCTTGTAGGCCTGTTGTCTGGTGAGGACCTGCCTTACATCACCGGCAACAGCTGGACCAGACAAGACTGGCAAAAAGTGCTCTTCACTGACGATTCGCGGTTTTGTCTCACCAGGGGTGATTGTCGAATTCGCATTTATCGTCAAAGGAATGAGAGTTACACCGAGGCCTGTACTCTCGAGCGGGTTCGATTTGGAGGTGGCGGGTCTGTCATGGTCTGGGGCAGTGTGTCACAGCATCATCGGATTGAGCTTGTTGTCATTGCAGGCAAACTCAAAGCTGTGCGTTACAGGGAAGACATCCTCCTACCTCATGTGGTACCCTTCCTGCAGGCTCATCCTGACATGGCCCTCCAGCATGACAATGCCACCAGCCATACTGCTCGTTCTGTGCATGATTTCCTGCAAGACAGGAATGTCAGTGTTCTGCCATGGCCACCGAAGAGCCCGGATCTCAATCCCATTGAGCACGTCTGGGACCTGTTGGATCGGAGGGTGAGGACTAGGGCCATTCCCCCCAGAAATGTCCGAGAACATGCAGGTGACTTGGTGGAAGAGTGGGGTAACATCTCACAGCAAGAACTGGCAAATCTGGTGCAGTCCATGAGGAGGAGATGCACTGCAGTACTTAATGCAGCTGGTGGCCACACCAGATACTAACTGTTACTTTTGATTTTGACCACACCTTTGTTCAGGGACACATTATTCCATTTCTGTTAGTCACATGTCTGTGGAACTTGTTCAGTTTATGTCTCAGTTGTTGAATCTTACATTTATACAAATATTTACACGTTAAGTTTGCTGAAAATAAACACAGTTGGCAGTGAGAGGACGTTTCCTTTTTTGCTGAGTTTACATGTACCACAGGATGTTGGTGGTACCTTAATTTGGGAGGACGGCTCATAGTAATGGCTGGAATGAAATGAATAGGACAGTATCAGACTCATACACATGGTTTCCATTCCAGCCATTATTATGAGCCATCCTCCCCTCAGCGGCCTCCTCTGACATATACACAACATTATGTAGTGTTATTGCAGGCTGGTTGAGACTCACGTTGACAATGACGGGCACGATGAGCATGACCAACACAAGGTCCACCTGAGGGTTAGGGATGTAGTCCAGCAACACAGACTGCAGCTGGAACAGTAGCGTGCAGAGAAACACAGTGTCACAACACACACTTTCAATTTGGGCAGGGCAAAATAACAGGCGCGTTACACAAAAGACTGTCATCCAATGACATTTAGATCGTCAATATTTTGCACTATAATAGAGCGAGTATCTCTTTGGCTCTCTGCTGTGGAACATGTGTGAGATTGGAGCTAATGTGATGATTGTGGTATTCACCATGTCAGAGAGAGAGAAAAATCTCAAAGTATTCGGTTTGTCTGGAATGAGCTACGGTATGTTAATGACAGTTTGCCTGCCCCCCACCCCCCACCCCCTTCTCCCTGAGAAAAAGCCACAGTGTCCCAAAGCAATGTGTACTGAAAAAAACTAAATGACCCTCTTCAAGAGAGGAGCAGTGAACAGAGAAACAACGACCCTAAAACACAAAGAAGATTTGAGCAGGAGATCCACAGCCTCAGTCAAATAACCAACCAAACAAATAGTCTAAAGACCCTAGTCCCAGGGGCCAGATGACATTCATTTGGCTCAAGGTCAATGTTCCCATTCTGTTCAAAGGACAACGCTTTCTCTTTGTTCTCTCCAAAACCTTTCATCCTCCCTTTCTTTTTCAGCCTTGACTTTCTGTTGACTTTAAATTGTCACCAGAGATTTCAAACACAGAACCGAGAAGAAAGAACATGATTGACACTTCCACTCTCTCCCTCGAGTGGGTAGAGTCTCTCAGTTCTCTCAGGATCTGGGTTAGCCCATGTCCTTGGAGCAGGTGGTTGTGGGTACTGTAGGCCTACTCACGTTGGTCCATCCTGGAATGAGCAGCACCAAGCTGACTACACTCTTCTCCAGGACCATGATGAGAAGGTAGACACCACACTGACCGAGCCACGCTGCGGCCTGGGGAGGGTCACCTGGTCAGACAGAACAGACCATTACTTAATGACCACACAGAAACCACATGCACTGACCAACGGACTCAGATCAGCCATAGAGAGGACGACAGCAGACTGCACATTGACCCCATAGAGGCATTCATACACACAGACAAGCACCCACAAACTCAGTGCGCTGGTCTAAACACGTCTAAATACTATTTGCATCTCTCGGTCATCTCAGTGTACACAGACAGGAACATGTCTCTGTCATTAACAAACACTCTGCACCTGGGAACACAGCAGAGAGAAAGACAAGAGAGACAGACGAGACACAGAGACAGAGAGAAGTGAGACAGCGGAGAGAAAGGTATAAGAGAGAAACTGGATGTTGTTGTTCAGCTCTTTAAGAGGGACAGAGAGGATTTACAACTAACTGTACACACACGGCTAAAGGTTTTACTATTTGTTTAGTTTTCAGGACCAATAGTTATGACAGAGGGACAGTATTTGTAGCAGGCTTTTGGGGGAAAGG